>NC_051163.1:42367125-42536281 GCF_013339745.2 Dermacentor silvarum
GCCAAGTCGGCTTTGCTGTTCTCCCGGATGACCCTCGTAGTTTTTTAACAGATCATCCCCTCGTTGCATATCTTTTGTCCATTCCACATCTTGCACCTTATGGGTCATAATCATGTTTTTATTACCATGATTACTTTACAGCGAATGTATATAGCCATGTTACATCTAGTCTTCGAAACTCAGTTAATGCCTCATTGACAGCTCGTCACCGTAGTTTTGGTGTCCTCTGGCCATACTAGGCCTTTGCAACAATAACGTCAATAATCTTCACTAATGCTTTACGAATAGGGCCGCCGCTTCGCAGCTTCCCAAACTGTCTTGATATGTTTAGGTGGTTATGTCTCGGAGTAATATTGTCGGCACATGAGAGAGGGTGGTTAGATTAGGGTCGCACATGCGGGCGTCTTACTTAATTCTTTCTTTATTTCGTAAGAACATGCGTGCAATATACGGCCTTTCCTCGAGACGTCTTGCAAGCTAAATTTACATATTGTTGTTAACCAACTGGCTATGCAGTGATCGGCCAGGATACATGGCGAGCACAGTAGCCGTGCTCCTTTTGGTGGCCCTGTCCACTTGAACCGGTTCAGTCGGACGGCACGTCTGCGGGCTCGAGTTCCCTGGGCTACGCAATCATCACAGCGGAACGTAAGTGCAAAACTTCAAGCTCTGGTAAACGTCATTATGCGGGGTTGACTGAGAGGTGGGTGGTGGAGGGCGGGTACATGCAAGACTTTAAATGCAATGGGGCACTTGTCAGACTTCTACACATCAACTTGTGTCACAAAAAATGAGCCCAAATGGCTGGATGAGGTTGATAGTCTCGGGCTTACCAATGCTTTCAAGAGTAAACAGTGTGTTGGACTTTATGAAGGCGGGTTTGTCTTTACAATGACGTCTTATTCCTATACAGATGCCTTATGCACGCGCACGGGCTCACGTGGCCGCCGACACGCCATTAACTAGGATGCTCCTGTGTATAGTTTCGAATAAAGCTCGCATTACTCGTGGGCTTCTCTGCTAGATTAGGCTTTTTTTAATGCGTAAGCATTCTTTGGCGAGTACCCAACCCAGCTCAGTCATGCGAAAATGAATGCGAGAGGTTTAACGCCTGGTATCTGTACACAAATCTGTAATTTTCAATGTTAAGACATTTGGTCGTTATAACGGTGTAAATGTAGATGATTGGTAGCTTTACAAACGGTAAGAAACTATTGTTATCGGAGAATCACCATAGGGATACATAGTACGCCATAGAAAATGCCGAGCCTGTGGAAACTTACAAGTTCCTCACCCTAGAAGGTAAGTACCCCCCCCCCCCCCCTCCCTTTCAACCGCTCTCCAGCAAATTTTTCATTTCGCACAACCCCAAGTTTCAAGTTCGCCTATGCCCGAAATGAATGTTCGCCCATCGCTAATAATCAGTTGGCCTACCACACATTTATGTTGGCCCTTTCCTCAATTTAAGTTGGCCCGCCCCCAAATATCAGTTGGCTCACCCAAAAATATTAGTTCGCCCACACCCCGATTTCCAGTCCTACTTACGCATACTTAGACAACTCTAGTGGAGTTTCTGCATTGTTTTTCTATTTAGAACTCCAACAAACTTTCAATGCGGTGCAAGTTTTCCCTACTCGATACTGGTACTTGGAGTGATACCATGTCATAGCCTTGGGTTCATATAACTACGTCAACTAAACGTGGAGAAACACAGCACCGTCGCCTAAAGTAATCGACCTACATCGACTACACAGCGAACTACCCAATTACACAAAGCGGGTAATATATTAAGCGCAATAATTCACACTAGCGCTAAGCACACGTTGCGGCTTCTAAGTATAGGCCATTGCGGGATCGAATCCCGGCTACGGGGGCCTCATTTCGATGGGGGCGAAATGCAAAAACACCCGTGTACTTAGATTTAGGTGCACGTTAAAGAACCCCAGGTGGTCTAAATTTCCGGAGTCCCCCACTACGGCGTGCCTCATAATCAGAACTGGTTTTGGCACGTAAAACCCCATGATTTATTTTTTAAATTTAAATAACAGAGCTTGCATGGGTGCGCCGTTAAAACTCGGATGCAGGCTCTAAAGGACAGGAAATCCTTCGTAAGGACGACACCTAACACACAGGCCTGTTTTGTTGTGACATCTTTATATATTAGTGCATCACTGATCCTTATCCCTCAATGAACGATGGGCATGCAGAAGCAAGGCAGCTGGCAGGTGAAACTGGAAATATGCTTCCAATAAATGGCCCAATGTGACCTTCAAAAACAAGTAACAGTACGTTTTAACTGCTTCGTTCGCAGTGCATTTATTGCGTAATAATAGATGCGACGTCGGTCACAAAGGTTTGTGCATGTGCTATCACGTTCAATATGAGCTGGGACACGCGAGCCGTGGCTGCAGTGAAGCTCTCGATAAATAAGTGAAAAAGGTGTCACCATTTAAACAATGAGCATACCCCCTGCTTTCCGGCGTCTGTTTTCTTCGCGGAGTGTTAATGCAATGGCCCACTGAACAGCTATCGTTCCATCGCGGAGATAGAAACTAGAAAACAGAATAGTTGCGAAGCTACCGTAGCGTGCGCTATGACAAAACAAGCTGCGATAAGCGATAAGGTCTTTAACTTGCTGCTTTGTGGGCCACTGCATTATTGCTCCGCGAAGAAAGGAAACAGCGCAAAGCACATAAGTAGCATTTCTGGAATGGCGAAACGGTCTCCACTGTTTTCTGGAACGGCGGGCATGGCTCGCGTGTTCAAATTAGGTGCAATAGTAGGCTTACATGAAACATTTCTGAAATTTTTAGGTACGCCGGTGGGGTCTCATCCCGAATACTGCCCATTGGGCGAAATTCATTTTTTCTTCACACGAGGCTGAGAGGCGTCCTGATCTCGCATCGTCCTTGGAGTTTCCACTATTTCCGAAAACGTTGCACCTACTTGAACGCCATTCTTTCGGACATCCTCTTCGTAGGAAATTTGCCACATTTGATAAATTTCCACACTATTCTTGCACAGTTGCATAGTAAACTTGACAGGCATCTTTTCCGCCTTCTCGCCCATCACTATTCCACAGAAAGGCTTGGTCGCACTGACAGTGCACGCATGCAATTTTACCTGGTCATCGAGCCGTCCACTCCGTACTAGTGGTCAGCGGGTTTCTTTAGCGGAAAGAGCGGCGCCGCTACACCCTCTCCCACTTATTGGCTGACCCACTGCATAAACGTTTGGGACAATGCTCATATATAAGTAACGTAACGGCATGACAAGGCGCATCTGCACACACAGTAATATGTCCAATCATGGCAAGAGGACACACGATGAACCTCTGCATGATGTCTACAATAGTACTTGGATCCCCTTAAGGTCCTGATCTCTGGCCTGTGTGTTGTCTCACTCGAAACCCCCTTCTTGGATTCGTTTTCCGAGTGATATTTTCCAGTTTAGTAAGGATTTTCTTATTTCTCGCTGTGTTGGACTTCAAGATGAATTAACTTTTCTGACTGGTGCGAGGGCGCGCCCTTGGCGACGTCGATCATGTCCTGTGCATGTTGCTCGTTGCGATTTACAGTACTGAGATAAATATTTCCGCGTCTGTAGTGCGGCAAAGATGATGACGTAAGAAGACATATCGGCACGTGAAAAATATAGAGAGCAAGAAGAAGAACAACATTGACTAGAGCGCGGTATTAAAAGCCGTCCGTTCTAGTTACTGCCCCTGCTGACAAGTGCGGTTCATTTGTCCCTCGAGTTTCCGACCTAGCGACAATATAGAGAACTGGACAGTGGCAGAGTATAGTTTCTACGTCATCATCTGTGACAGAAGTAAAAGTGTGCGACTGCTTTGCACACAAAAATGATTTTAGGGCAATTGTCATAGAGACAGGAGAATCACTGGCAATGTGAAGAAAGAAAAAAGACTGCTTGAGAAAGCCATCTGAAATACTATCGCACACTTGTAAAAATTGCAGACAATTGCGAAAAATACCCTTTAGAAAACCTGTGGGCAATAGTGAAATTTTTTATGCAAGGATGACATCATCCAATATTTGCCGTTTGTTAGCTTATGATATGTTTTTTTTTGTTTTTTTGCTTTTCGTGATGCAAAAATGGAAGCAACTATGCCTGAGTGGTACCCGGTGGAAGAAGTCCTCAGCTGTGTTGGCCCGTTAGAATAGTTAGCATTATGAATATATTTCTTAGTAAGTGACAACATTGTTCTACATCCTACTTTGCATCCAGGCTGCCTTCCCCCAACATGCTTAAGCCCATCCAGATGGAATTTATTGAAACTGCAGCAACCACCTGGCACGCTCATGGGATTTGTTCTTGCCGTGGATGTTTCCGGCAGTATGCGGGTAAGTGTCCTTTTTCTTCTTGCGCTCTTTGTTAAATAACCTTCCGGAATGTTCCATCAGTGGACATAATAACATTAGTAATATTTACGTTGCAGATGTTCTGAAGCGATCACTGAGCACGCATCCCAAGGTACACATTACCCGCTCAAGTAGCAGCTCAAATACCTAGACAAGGTTATTGCGACATCTTGCTTTCTGAGTACATTTCAGACACGGGCTTGGTAACACATATTATAAATAGCCGCGCAGACCTCTACCCACCACCATTGTGCATACGCTGTTATAAAATTGTATATTTTTAAACGCTATGACAGTCGGGTATCAACAGGGGATTAAGCCGTGCTCATGACGTCACAGGTTCATGAAGCACTGAGAGCACAGTTTTGCGATAGTCACGCACAATTTGCGTAATTGGTGATGGTAGCTGGGAGCCGTAGAAACGTCATATTGTTCAGGACTTACACCGAGAGCAGCGCAGATATCGATATAGGTACAGAATATTCGAACCCAACGGAGAAACAGAAAATTACAGGTTGTTTTCGCCTCCGACGTGGGCTTGCGCTCACGCCTATAGTTGTGATTAAAATTCAAAAACATCCTTGAGGCTGACAGAAAGGCTAGCCTGTCCTTTATTCGATGAAGGAAAAGAATGTGTGGCACAGAGCAATTGGTACAAAAGTGCGCCTAAACCTAAGGGGTGCTACCTAATGAGACACTTTTTGAGTGGTTCGAATGGCCTCCCAGAATATGTGTGGAGTCTTGCACGATCACTAGCTCTCCTCTTATGTCAAGGAGTCCCACCTGGACCTTATGCGCTTTCAGATGAAACCCAAAAGCAGTACTTGATGCATTTTTTTATAAATTGTTCCACAACAACCGTGTCAAGGATAGTGTACATGTAAAACAAGAACCTACCATACTTTTGAACAAACTTGGCGCTAAAACTGCATGCGAGATGTTTAATGTGCATGTTAAGGGGCAATGGTACATTTATAAAAATGACGTCAAGGCACGCAACAGCACGTTCGGATCAGATCCCAAGTTGAGAGATGTGCTAGTTTATGTTCTTGCGGTTGGCGTTTCAATCATTCGTAATTGTACACGATGCGTCGGCGCAGAATGGCCTCTGGGCAGGCTCCATATGGATTCCTGGCCTAGGCTCCTTTTCTCGAGATCGCGAGGCATCACATCGCGCTTTAACAGGGAAGAAGTTTGGGCATGTTGGTAGGTCATTGTAATTTCAACTGGGATTCATAGCGCTAAAACAACACAAGGACGAGGAAGAACGAGGAAGTTAGCGCACGTCCCGCGTTCTTCCTCGTCCTTGTGTTGTTTTAGCGCTATGAATCCCAGTTGAAATCACATCGCGGCCGTGATGGTCGCATTTCATTGGGGGCGCTATGCGGAAACATCCATGTGCCGTGCATTGGGTGCGCGTTAAGGAACGATAGGTAGTCGAAAGTAATCCAGAGTCCATCACTATGGTGGGCCTCATAATCATATCTAGGTTTTGGCGCGTAAAACCTCAGAATTAATATTTTTTTTCATCTTGAGGGGGAGGTTTCGAGAAAATTTCAACTGTACAAAGACTGGAAAAAGTGCGTCACTAGTAAAGTGTTTATATAGGGAAGGGGCAGGGCAGCCGTGGGAGGTATCTTGTGTATAGTGCCATTGAATAGATGAGATACCATAATATATATATATATATATATATATATATATATATATATAAATATATCAACTTGCAGTTGAAAGTAAGTGAATAACTGTTTCTTTGATAGCCTCGTACCAAACTGAATTGAAATGAAAGAGTTAGTTTTTAAATCAGAGTCGTTTCGGGGAACAACGTAAGGGAGAGCTTCCGAAGTATTCTTCCCCCTATCGTCCAATAACGAGCACTGAAATAACGACACACATCTTTTTTTTTACAGCGTAAGCTTTATGGGCTCATTCCAATAGCCGTTTCGGGTCGCGATCATGCCGCCGCCGGCGTCCGCCGCGTAACCGCTTTCGCCGGAAACACGAAAAAAGTTCCCGATTCCCTCCGGGATCGAACCTGCGCCCGGTGCGTGGGAGCCGGATACTCTACCACTCAGCCACGCAAGCGCTTACTAACGGGCCGCGGAAAATACCCTATAAGGCAAGCACGCAGGGGGAGACGACTCGAGTCTCCGCCAGTATAGTGGCGCCATCTAGTTAAGGTGCCTGCAAATGCAGCGCCCTTAGGCGCAGACGACGATATGTGATTCAGATGAGGGGCGCAATCAACGCGCTCCCGAGCTGGCCGAGCCTCCGCCAGTATGGTGGCGCCACCTAGTTAAGGTGCCAGCAAAGGCGGCGCGCCCGACATGTACATTGCAGCTCTAAGGCTTGATCGGGCGCATCAGACTGCTGTGCAGAGTGCATTACAAGCCGCAGATCGCCGTCGACGCCGGGCGGACAGTTCAGATCGTTATCGTCAAAACGAGGCGAACAGACTGCCACGAAGACCCTGTTGTGCATGGTGCCCAAATTGGAGCTCCAGGTGTTGTTGGAGTGTCGTTTACTAAACACTGAGAGAAAATAAGGATTTTCTCCAGCCTAATGACAGCTAGTACTTCTTGGCAAAGAACCGATTTTTTTTTACAGTAAGGCCGTTTTGCACTTTTTACACGATGTTGCCACTGTGCAAGTCATAAAGCAAAAGGATTCAAAACGCATCCTCTTACTGTTGGCTGCTGCTACGATATTACGCTTTTTATTGTATGTGCCTCCAAGGCCATGCGTTCAAGCGTCCTGTTACTGGCAACCGCACCTTGTGGTATATCGTCCTCCCATTGCATATCATTGATGTCCTTCGCACATCTCACACCTCACGTGTCATAAGCATGGATTTATTACATATTTATCTTACGCACGTTACAGCGAATGCATTTAACCCTTTACATCGCCATGTTACATCTACCCTTCGAAAGCGGGTAATGCA
Organism: Dermacentor silvarum; assembly: GCF_013339745.2. NCBI lineage: Eukaryota > Metazoa > Arthropoda > Arachnida > Ixodida > Ixodidae > Dermacentor > Dermacentor silvarum. The sequence continues at coordinate 42,374,455 of NC_051163.1, forward strand.
CCATTGTCACTTCGTCACCATAGCCATGGGATTCTTTGGCTGTCCTTGCACGATTAACATCAATAATCATCACCAGTGCTTTACGAATGGGGTGGCTGCTTCCGAGCTTCCCGAACTGTTGTGATCGGTTTCTGTGGTTTAAGTCTCGAAGTAATACACTCGGTACATGAGAGAGGGCAGCTAGATATAGCACGCAGATGCGTGCAAAATACGGTCTTCCCTCGAAAAGCCTTGCGAGCTAAGTTTGCGTATTGTTGTTAACCAACGGCGTTAACCAACAGCGTTCGCAGGCGCAGACGACGATACGCGATTCAGACGAGGCGCGCACGCCTCGGGTTATTGTTGTTAACCAATAACCAGTTATTTTTGTTAACCTGGCAAGGTGAATATATTCAGTAAGTTGGGAATCCAGCAAGCATTCGCATTCTTTTTTCCAAGTAAACGCAAATGAAAAATGAAAAGGGCCTAATTTATTTCGGATTGCATGTGAGCACTATTTATGCATGAATTGTGAATATCTCGTAAAAATAATAAAATTATCGGAGGGAGGTTGCAATAGTATGTAAAGGTTATCTACCTCTCGTGAACCTGGCCAGAGTTTCCAAATAGTGCGCCTTTTTGTTCAGGTGAAAACTTCTGTTCATTTCTTAAACGCAGAGAAGAAGATGGATGGGTAGTGCATTGCGACGTTGCTGCAGTGTCCGGTGTTTTCACGCAATCTCTGTGATTTAGAAACACACCTCAAGGCTGCTTTCGGCTGTCTTGAGATCATTTGAGTGTCAAATTTATTGAAAGTGGATGACAAGAACATGAGTAAACTACTTATTTACAGTTACACACGCATCGTTACTTCTTATCCAGATTGAATATTTTTTGTATTCACTTCCGAGTGAATTAGAAAAAAAGGTTGAAGGCAATGTGCAATGTATTGTACAATGTGTCTTACGAGGATATAGCTCTCATAATATTGCTTAACAATTGTTTTCAAGGACGAAGGCGGACATCCAGTCCAAACCCGAGCACCAGTTCTGCACAGCTGGAAACTACTGGACAACCACAAAGGCTCCAGACAGACCTGGTGAGAATTGGGAACATGAAAGAACCATGCAGTGATAAATAGTTACAGGAATTAGATTGTGGTTAGTGTAGCATACGTAACAATGGACGGCACGATAATAGACACAACCCAAAAAGGCACATGCACTGACGGGAACATGGCAACAGATAGTGCTCCGTTTGTGTATGTCTGTGTTCCTTTTTTTGTGCATGAAAGGCCGAATGCAGCTATGCTAAAGAAGAGGTTAAAATTTGAGGACACTGATTTTTCCATACGAGAAGACTTCAAAGGATGAGGGGCGCAAGAAAAAACTTTGGCGCAGCGCAAAGGAAACTGAGAAGAGCAAAAGAAAGTCACTCTGAGGTCCAATGAGGTCTACATGAGTTACCGCGCGTACATATGGGACGAGAACAAAAACGAGCAGGTGGAAGTGAAAAAAGCGCAGGCAGAATTCTTGCTGTTACTCGAAGTCAAATGAAAGCCTAGAAATAGCCTTTCACTTTACATACCAGAAGTAATTCTGACACAGCTGAACAACTAGCAGCCCTACACTCGACCTTAATTCTACAGTCAACAGAACTTAAGAGTTGATGAAAAAAAAACTGCTATATTGCTTCTTTATCTGACAAACAGAGATGAAATGATGCTGTTGATAAACGTTTTTAGTTTGATTGCAATAATGCTCGCTGAAACTACGTACCATGGGGCATCAATTGTTTCTTGCGCTCCTGGTTACCGCCGCTATGCTCTCAGCCATGACGGTAAGCGTTGAGGTGGCGTTGTGCTTCTCGTGAAGGAAAACTTTGCTTGTGAACATGTAACAAAATGTTCTGTCGTACACGCAGATTTTGAGGTCCTGACAGTGCGCAGGAATAAAATTGTACTTCATGTTATATACAGACCACCTTACAGGGGATTTCACCCCATTTAATACTGTTGTTAGCCGGTTCTTGGCTTACGATTCTATTTGTTTTTATTTACTTATTTATTTACAATACCTACAGCGCCCAACGGGCATTATTGCATGGGGGAGTACAGAAAACGGGAATCAGATCAATCCGTACGTACATGCATACTACATACGTTTCCAGACGCCGCAGACACTGACAGGCCAACAACATCCTTCGGAATACAATACAACAATTGAATACAAGGGCATACGATTATACATATTAATATGCAAACTCTGCAGAACATAGAAACAGACCTCAAAAACCAAAGCGAAAAAGATCAAGCCGCACCAAACGGCTTGATGACAAAACAGTGCATCAGAAGTTAAACATTAAACGCTGTAGGTGAGTAAAGAAGGATGAGGGAGGAGCAGTAACAATATGGTCTGGTAAGTCATTCGAGTCATGAATTGTTTTCGTAAAGAAAGTATACTTAAAAATGTTCACCCTGCACCTGCATTCCCGGATTTTCATTCAGTGATCGGCTCGATGAGATACATAGTTGGTGGCTTAATGAACATGTCCTTGTCAATACCGCTTCTGCCCTGGAATGTTATACAAAAGACACAGTCTAAGATATTTCCTCCTGTTCTCAAGTGGTGGCCAACGCAGATCGTTTCGAATTGTGGTAGTGCTTTCTCGGAAGTCATAGTTTCCAGAAACGAAGCGGGCAACACGTTTCTGAACACGCTCAAGCTCATTTATGTTCTGCTTTGTGTAAGGATCCCAAGCACAACAGCCATATTCTAAAATTGGACGGACGTTAGTTAGGTATAATAATTCTTTGAGTTCAAGAGGGGCTTGCCAGAAATTCCTTCTGATAAAGTTGAGTGCACGGCTGGCTTTGGATGATAATTAAGGAACGTGTGCGTTCCATGAAAGGTCATTGCCAAACATTACTCCCAGATATTTATAATCTGAAACCTCAGTCACGCGTTCACCGCGTAGTAAATAGCTATTGATTTCGGGATTTCTTTTTTTGTGAACATGATTCTGTTGCATTACAAAAGATTAAGGGCCATTTTCCAACTCTGACAGCAGGAAAAATTATAATCAAGATCCTTTTGCAGCAGCTTCGAATCCGTTTCACAAAGGATACTGCATAGACACAGCAGTCGTCTGCGTACAAACTGATTGAACTGGACACATGTACTGGAAGATCGTTGATATAGATCAATAAGAGAAGCGGCCCTAATGCCGACCCTTGCGGGACACCTGATAACACTGATGCTTCTGATGAGTTCACTCCGTCTAACACTACGCACTGTTTTCGTTCGCTCAGATATGCCGTTATCCATGTCAGCAACTTAGTCGGTATGCTAAGGGTAGATAACTTCTGCATTAAGAAATTATGTGACACAGAATCAAAGGCTTTTCTAAAGTCTAAAAATATGCAATCTACTTGATTACCACTTTTTAGCGATTGAGCAATATCGTGAGTAAATTCTATTGTGTGTCGCATGAAAATCCACTTCTGAATCTATGTTGAGTCCTGCAGAAAAAATTATTGCTTTGAAGATGTATAATTAGGTTGGTGTAGACTATACATACTGGAAAGTTTTGCAGATTGTGCTTGTTAGTGAAATAGGCCTGTAGTTGCTGGTGTTTGCTTTATTTCCAGTTTTGTGTACGGGAACTACGCTTTCCCGCTTCCAGTCAAGGGGTAGTTCACCTTGTTCAAGTGACTTTGCGAACAACATTGTCAAATAAGGCGAGACCGATGAAGCACAGTTCTTTAAGACATGATTGGAAAGTTTGTCTGGGTCAGGGGCAGAAGCTACTTTGACATTCCGTAGCAGTAAAGTAACACCATGTTCTGTAAAGGTTATGTCATTCATTTGCGTAAAATTGGAAGACTCTGGAATTGTATCGGTTGGTTTTGAGAACACTGACTGGAAGTATGAATTAAAATTTTCTGCCTTTGATTAAGGATTTCCAACAAAGTTCATTCCATCGATTACATCCTGAATCGTGCTTTTGGCGCATTTTTTATCTTTATATATTTCCAAACTTCATTTGGATTTACGCTGACTTTTTCATAAAGGCTCTGCATGTAGAGGTATTGTGCTCTCAATGTTCCTTTAGTAACATTCTTGCTTTGTTCTTTCAACTTGGAATGAAGTATTAGGCTTGGAGACTGGCAGTACCTACGGAATAGGCGACGTCTTTTGTTTATCAAACCCCGAAGTTTCTTGCTCATCCACCGCTTATCGCTTCGGCACTTTGCCGAAATGACTCGGCTTGGAATGAACGTCTGAGTTAGCGGCAACCATTTTGCTTTAAAAACATTTCATGTGGTGTTGATATCAAGGGATGTGCAAAGCGACAGGAATTCTGGGAGAAATGCATCCAGCGCATGGGAAATGGAGCAATAGTCACCACGTTCGTAAAAGAAAACTTTATGTGGCTGAACAATGCGACGACGCGCTGCAGCAGAGGATAATTTTGCCATAACTACTTCGTGGTTACATATGCCGGGAACTGTGATAGCTGAAGACACAAGATCAAGATCGTTTGAGAAAAGTAGATCTAGAACATTTGCACTGTTCGATCCCATTCTTGTTGGCGTGTGTGTACAAACTGAAACAGGGAATGAGCATCGATGAATTCACGAAAGGCTGTACAGGAGAGATGTTGTGGTAAACTTCGGCAGCAGATCCCTCCATTGAATATTTGGAAGATTGAAATACCCTCCGAGGAGGAGATATGTGGCATCTAAGCTTAGCAAAATACTATTTATTCATTCAAATATAGGCTCGGCATTGCTCGTTCTCCAGGTGCCAATGTCTCTTGCATTGTAAAACAACTCTGATCAAATTATCACAAGAAAGATCGTGATTGCTTAATGTAATCATCACTAGAATTAGTTAGGATTTAAGTAGCTTACTCGTGATCCCGGCTCTGAGAAGATTGTCCAGCGAAGCTGTTGAAAACCACCACCACAACTGCTGCGGGTAGCATGCAATGCTACCTCTTCTTTTAGCGGCAGTACAGACGCCACGGTACCTTCTAAAGGAAATTGGAATAGGTGTTTATACTTATTTTTCAAAAGCATTTAATCTGATCTTCTTAATTAATCTGTTCTTCCTTCGAAATTACAAAAAATGTGACGTTCGCAGGCATTTGATTTTTGCTGTTAGTTCAGTTATCTTTTGTTCAAGGGCCTATCGAATAGAGTGAATTTCATTGAAAAGTTCAGACTGCTTTTGCTGGATTGTGGGTATAGTCAAAATGATGTCGAACATGTGCTTGTCTTGCGCGGGTGTAAGGGGCCCTGGGTTTTCCTCGATGTCACCGGCTAGCAACATTTTCTGAGCAAGGTACATTTCTCATGGGTGCTCCACTGCCATGCACAACATTCGATACAGACTGAAAACATGTATGGTGGGATCCGGTGCCGACTTTTTAAGTGATTTTTCGTTAACAAAGCGATATGAAAAACCAACCTGAAGAAAAAGGCGGAGTAAGCGTCCAGGTGCCATGTCGGCGCCTGATCCCGAAGTGGTTTGCCAAAAGCGAGCATTATGTAGCCCACTGCTATCCAGGGTTGTCCGGGTTGTCTATTTCGGAGCAAGCTCTACATAAGTGCCCACGCGTATATATGTACTGCTTTTGCTCTTATCCATGTCAGCAACTTAGTCGGTATGTTAAGGGCAGATAACTTCTGTATTAAAGAGATTATGTGACACAGAATCAAAGGGTTCTATAAAGTCTAAAAATATGCAATCCACTTGATTACCACTGTTTAGCGATTGAGCAATATCGTGAGTAAATTCTGTTAATTGTGTGTCGCATGAAAACCCACTTCTGAATCCATGTTGAGTCTAATATCCTAATATCGTAATATCCTAATATCTCCTTATATCCTAATATCTCCTAATATCCGACGTTCTGCACCTCGAAACAAGCGTCCTCTACGCAGAGATCTAGGCTATATTATCAGCTGTAAAACACGTCAGGAAGTTAAAGCTACAAAAGGCAATTGCATTCAGACTCCCTAAGAATCCTGAAAATTTTAAAAGCCCTACAGAAAGCAGAAAAACCCTTTAATCAATTATCGTTATTATCTGCTATGTGATACTTGTACATTTAACCAAGATGCTATAATATGTTGGTGCCTGGGCATAAAGCATCTAAGGCAGCGTCCTTGCCGATTAAATTGCAAAGCCCTTAGCAACTAAAGATAGCATTACTTCCATTTAAGTTCCTCCTCTGAACATGACGCCATTCATGAGCGAAAAATAAGAAACAATTGGCAATAAATCTGGGACACTCAAATGGTATATTAGCTACATTTAGTTAAGCTACGTAAGGAAATCGGCCTCTAATAAAAAGAGACAGCAAATTGAGGTCATTTCTGTCGACTTAGAATAGGCCGCACGTATGACCTATCTGTGGCAAATGTGGCCAGGCACTCCCCGTTCTCCACGTCTTGTTGGAGTGTCGTTTGGCAAGCTCTGAGAGAAAAAAAGGATTTTCCTTCAGCTAATGACAGCAAATACTTCTTGGCAAAGAACCGATTTTTTTACAGTAAGGCCGTTTTGGGCTTTTTACAGGATTCAAAACACATCCTCTCCCTGTTGGCTCCTGCTACGATATTACGCTTTTTTTGCATCTGCCTCCAAGACCATGCGTTCAAGCGTCCAGTTATTCACACCCATACCTTGTGGTATATCATTCTCCCGTTGCATATCATTGATGTCCTTCGCACATCTCACACCTCACGAGTCATAATCATGGCGTTATTACATATTTATCTTACGCACGTTTCAGCGAATGTGTTTAGGCCTTTACACAGCCATGTTACATCTACCCTTCAAAACTGGGTTCATGCACTATTGTCAGTTCGTCACCATTGCCATGGGACTCTTTGGCCGCCCTTGCCCGATTAACATCAATAATCATCACCGGTGCTTTACGAATGGGGTGGTTGCTTCCAAGCTTGCCGAACTGTTGTGGTTTCTGTGGTTTATAGTACCGATGTAATACAGTCGGTACATTAGAGAGGGTGGCTACATTTAGAACGCAGATGCATGCAGAAGACTGTCTTTCTTCGAAAGGTCTTGTAAGCTAAATTTGCTTTTTGTTGTTAACCAACGGTGTTTCAAGGTGAAAATTTCAGTAAGTTGGGAGTCCAGCAAGCATTCGCGTTGTTTTTCACCTACCAGCTCCTCAAATAAATCCGGTCCCGAGGTTTCCAAGTAAGCGCAACTAAAAAAATGAAAAGGGCCTAATATAGGTCGGATTGCACGTGAGCACTATTTATGCATGATTTGTGAATTCGTACCTCGTCAAAATAATAAAATTATCGGAGGGGGGCTGCAATATTCTGCCTCTTGTGAACATGGCAACAGTTTCCAAATAGTGCGCCACTTGTTCAAGTAGAACTTCCTTTCATTTCTTAAACACAGAGATGAAGATGAAACAATGGATAGTACATTGCGATGTTGCTGCAGTGTCCTGTATTTTCACGCAATCTCTGTGATTTCAAAACACACCTCAAGGCTGATTTCGGCTGTCTTGACACCAATTGATTGTAAAATTTCTCGAAAGTGGATGACCAGAATATGAATAAACTACGTCTTTACAGTTACGCATCGCACTTCTTATCCAGATTGAATATTTGCTGTATTCACTTCCGATTGAATTTAGAAAGGAACTTGAAGGCATTGTGCAATGTATTGTCACGTAGTAGTGACGCGGAAGAAAACAGTCGTAAAACTGTGAATAACGAAACGGATTCTTTATTGACGAACCTGTGCCCACAAAAGCAAGCTACACTGAAAGCACGACGATAGCGGCGAACACAGTCGGCAATCGTCGAAAAAGTCTCATCTGCGGTGAAACGCGCCGGCTTTTATGCATGAGTCATCGAATGTTCCAGATTAACCCCTGGTACCCGCAGTGTCTTCCAGAGAGTTCTAGACAATTCACGTCGGTCATACAATCAGATAACATAAGCGTCGGTGAAAACAGGCAACTTAAAGAAGCATCGATAACGTTCTAGAAACTTCCGATACAGGCGCGTCCTGCGCCGAGCGATAACGTTTAACATTTGTTAGCCGGTGGAAAGCGGCCACCGGTGAAAGATAAACATGTATACGTGTCAGTATTGTACAATGTGTCATACGAGGATATAGCTCTCCTAATATTGCTTAACAATTGTTTTCAAGGACCAAGCCTGACATCCACTGCCAACCGCAGCGTTCTGCACAGCTGGAAACTACATCGACAGCCACGAGAGCCCCAGAAAGACTGGTGAGAATTGGGAAGATGACCCGCTGTAAAGAACCATGCAGCGATAAATAGTAACGGGAATTAGATTGTGGTTACTGTAGCATACGTAGCAATGGACGGCACTATAATGCACACAACACAGAGGCACATGCACTGACGGGAACATGCACAACAGATAGTGCTCCGTTTGCATATGTCAGTGTTTTTTGTGCGTGAAAAGGCAGAAAGCAGCTATGCTAAAGAGCGGGTACAAACTTGATGACACAGATTTTTCCATACGAGAGGACTTCAGTCAAAGGATGAGGGGCGCAGGAAAAGTATCTCAAGGTACAAGATACTGTTATCGCAACAACACCGTGCGAAACTATAAATGTTGACTGAACTCCGCTTCTGAAGCTGATACTGCTGCCACTAAGCCACCTGAATAAAACCAAAGGCAGCGGCATTATTTTATCTTTCCGCCAGAGCCCTCCAGTGACGGCAGGTGATGAGGTCTGCTTGTTCCATTGGTCGAGCTGAGTCACGTGGTGGCGCTCGCACAATCTCCGCAAAAACAAGCATGGGAATGTCTGCGCGGAGCCGACCTTTTTTTTTCTTGATGTTTGTTTTTACGGACAAGGTAGAACTCCACAGCGGTATTTGCGCCATGGTGGAGAGTCTTCTCATTGACGTTCTTGTAATTGGATGACTACCCGGTAGCTGGTTGGCAAGCAGAGGAGTCACTTCCATCAATTACAAAGCACGAAGCAAAAACTGCTGACAGCACAGTGTATAAAGAGTTTTCATAGTACGCAGCCAAAGCAATCTCAATAAATGTTTTTGAAGTGAAAATATTATACTTTGAGCATGAAATTCCCATTAATAGATACTAATACACATTTCAATCAAATGAAACAAGGTTGGTCGAAGTTAAGAAATGTCGAAGCAAACATTTTTGGGCACATGCGTTTCCTGCAACATTATATAAGAAGTGGGCGAATGTATCGAGGTATTTTAAGATGAACTGCAGGTACGAACATGGCGTATTACGTTGACTGCGATAATTATCGTCACCTCCTCGATTTCTCTAACGCGTCAGTCAGGTTGACTTGGTGACATAGTTTTCTATTCAGTCATTTTGGTGAATAGGACAATAGAAACGGATACTATTCACGTACACTGGCACACTCGCACATCATGTGTAGCACCTTTAGTTTCAGAATTTTGTCCGACGTAAAGCCAAGAGCATAGGAGAGGGAACACCTAATTTGTTTTGAAGAAACGATTACGATGTGTAACAGGTAACCCCCCCCCCTCTCTGTCTCTTATGTGTAGCGGCATTTAACACACTTGTGTGTTAAGCCTCTATAGCATTTTGAAAGTAACCACTTTTTTTCTGTTCTTATTTCTCGACAGGTTGAATGTTTTTCTGTTTTATATAAAGGAGAATATGCCGTATCTGTTCATAGGCGATAAAAAGTGTGTTGAATGCATCAGTCTTATCGGTGCAGTCCTATTCAGGTTGTACCGTCCCCCCATACCACGTGGTATTGCGATCTGTCTCGCCCCTGCTACTGGAATGACAATGCGTCCAATGGCGAGAGGCGCAATGTGCCAGTCGGAATCGGATCGCGGTAGGGAAGTGCGACGGCAGGTTTACGTTACGCCTTTACGACATAGAAGGCTTTAGGCACGTTCGCGCTAGTGGGAGAAACGCACGCTGTATGCCGGAGGTGGCAGAACGCGCCATCATCGGCATGGCAACACTTGCGGGCCCCGCAAGACTGCTTGCGGGCTCCGATCGGCCGCAAGCAGTCTGCTGCAAAAGATAGCTGCGGGGCCCATTGGATCCGCGGCAGGAAAAAGATGCCGCTCGTCTGTTATCGCGGCATGCTTTCCACCGTCTGCGGCAAGCCGCTCGCGCTTTTGTCTCTAGTGTGTATAGAACTTTGGAATGAGCTGCACTTCGCTGTGGTGCGTGTGTTATCGGGTAAAGGGAATTGAAAAGTCCCCCTTTCCGGTAGGCATGACGCTTTATGAACTATAATAATAACAACGGACCTGTTTAAGGCCGACGTTGAACCGTGCCGAGCATTGATTGGCCGTCATAACCATTGCGCTATACACCATGCTTGCAGAACATCCATCTATGGGAACCATATGGTTGCATTGTACCGACGATTGTAACACAACTTGCTATGGGCGAGAGAGGAGGAAATGAGAGCGAGAGAGAAGAGCGAGAGAGGAAGAAGGAGAAAGAGAAACGGAGAGAGAAAGAGAAGCAATGTAACCTTTCTTGGCGAGGCGGGATTTCAACCCGGGTACTCACTGTCCGAAGGTGGCCGTCATAAAACCAGTGCGCTATACACCCACGCTTGCAGAGCTCCGCTGTTTCATCAGATTTAAGAAGCATGGAACTGGCTTAATTTTTTTTATTTTCATGGCTCTCGGGGCCCGAATACATTATACAATTGGACGGAAAGCATTCAATCTAGTTCGTAATGGTAGGCTCAGTATTATTCCTGGACAGTTTAGTTACGAGCAAAGTTTTTGAAACACCTTGTCGAGCACGTTTCGAAGTAACGCAGTCAGTTCTTATCAACACTCCGCAAAATATCAGTACGAAGGCACAGCAACTGCGGCTCCCAGGAATATTTCTTTGTGTATTCGGCGGTCGAAGGTGCCAAAACCACGAAACAGCAGGGTTTCTGCATTCGTGTGCTGAATGACGTCGAGCTCAACCGCTTCTCCACAGGACCATTCGCCACATAAACTGCAGGTATGGACAAGTTCCTACAGTGTGAGACATCGTTTGTAGCGGTCACAAATGCACTCACTAGAATGCTCCAGAGACGCACTAATACGCACTTCGTAAATAGAGTACTCGTGCCTGCAAAGTTGTACAAATGCATCAAGGTCCCAAGCTCGCATGTCTTATGCAGCAGTGGATCCCTCCTTTTCAAATCCGACGTTCGGCACATTGAAAGAAGCGTCCTCACCGCAGAGATCTAGGCTATATTATTAGCTGTAAAACACGTCAGAAAATTAGAGCTACAAAAGGAAATCGTATTTAGACTCCCTAAGAATCCTGAAAATTTTAAATGCCCTACAGAAACACAAAAACCATGTAATCAATTATCGTTATTATCTGCTATGTGACACTTGTACATTTAACCAAGATGCTATAATATGTCGGTGCCTGGGCATAAGGCATCCAAGGCAGCGTCCTTGCCGATTAATTTGCAAGGCCCTTAGCAACTAAAGATAGCATTACTTCCATTGCAGTTCCTCTCCCTGAACATGAAGCCATTCTTGAGCGAAAAATTAGAAACAATTGGCAATAAATCTGGGACACTCAAATGGTATATTAGGTACATTTATTTAAGCTGCGTAAGAAAATTGGGCTCAAATAATAAAAAAAAGACAGCAAATTGAAGTCATTTTCCGTCCACTTAGAATAGGCCGCACGTATGACCTCCTATCTGTGGCAAATGTGGCCAGACGCTCCCCTTCCTCCACGTCTTGTTGGAGCGTCGTTTGGCAAGCTCTGGGAGAAAAAAAGTATTTCCTTCAGCCTAATGACAGAAAATACTTCTTGGCAAAGAACCGATTTTTTTTACAGCAAGGTCGTTTTGGGCTTTTTACAGGATTCAAAAGACATCCTCTCCCTGCTGGCTGCTGCTACGATATTACACTTTTTCTTCCATGTGCCTACAAGACCATGCGTTCAAGCGTCCAGTTATTCACACCCATAGCTTGTGGTATATCATTCTCCCGTTGCATATCATTGATTTTCTTCGCACACCTCACACCTCACGAGTCATAATCATGGCGTTATTACATATTTATCTTACGCACGTTTCAGCGAATGTGTTTAGGCCTTTACACAGCCATGTTAAATCTACCCTTCAAAACTGGGTTCATGCACTATTGTCAGTTCGTCACCATTGCCATGGGACTCTTTGGCCGCCCTTGCCCGATTAGCATCAATAATCATCACCGGTACTTTACGAATGGGGTGGTTGCTTCCAAGCTTGCCGAACTGTTGTGGTTTCTGTGGTTTATAGTACCGATGTAATACAGTCGGTACATTAGAGAGGGTGGCTACATTTAGAACGCAGATGCGTGCAGAAGACTGTCTTTCTTCGAAAGGTCTTGTAAGCTAAATTTGCTTATTGTTAACCAACGGTGTTTTAAGGTGAAAATTTCAGTAAGTTGCGAATCCAGCAAGCATTCGCATTGTTTTTCACTTGCCAGCTCCTCAAGTAAATCCGGTCTCGAGGTTTCCAAGTAAGCGCAATTGAAAAATGAAAAGGGCTCAATTTAGGTCGGATTGCACGTGAGCACTATTTATGCATGATTTGTGAATTTGTATCACGTAAAAATAATAAAATTATCGGAGGGGGGCTGCATTAGTATGTAAAAGTTATCTGCCTCTTGTGAACATGGCAACAGTTTCCAAATAGTGCGCCACTTGTTCAAGTAAAACTTCCTTTCATTTCTTAAACACAGAGATGAAGGTGGCACAATGGGTAATACATTGCGATGTTTCTGCAGTGTCCTGTATTTTCTCGCAATCTCTGTGATTTGAAAACACACCATAAGGCTGATTTTGGCTGTCTTGAGACCAATTGATTGTCAAATTTCTCGAAAGTGGATGACCAGAATATGAATAAACTACTTCTTTACAGTTGCGCATCGCACTTCTTATCCAGATTGAATATTTCCTGTATTCACGTACGATTGAATTTAGAAAGGAAGTTGAAGGCATTGTGCAAGGTATTGTACAATATGTCATACGAGGATATAGTTCTCCTAATATTGCCTAACAATTGTTTTCAAGGACCAAGCCCGACATCCACTGCAAACCTGCACAGCTGGAAACTACTGGACAACCACGAAGGCTCCAGACAGACCTGGTCAGAATTGGGAACTTGACGTATCGTAAAGAACCATGTAGTGATAAATAGTAATGGGAATTAGATTGTGGTTACTGTAGCATACGTAGCAATGGACGGCACTATAATGCACACTACACAAAGAGGCACATGCACTGACGGGAACATTCACAACAGATAGTGCTCCGTTTGAATTTGTCAGTGTTCCTTTTTTTTGTGCGTGAAAAGGCAGAAAGCAGCTATGCTAAAGAGCGGGTACAAACTTGAGGACACAGATTTTTCCATAGGACAGGACTTCAGTCAAAGGATGAGGGGCGCAAGAAAAAAAAAAGTTGCAGAGGATTCTCTGAGAATTACTTAGATTATGCGAGCAAGCAAGAATTCTTTTCCTATTATTATTGATGGTCTCAAGGCGCCAATGTCATTTTGTCGCCTTTCATTATAAAGAACAAGGTTAAAAAGGTTGCGGTGTACACGTTTAGGTGTTCACTGCCAACAAAGTAAGGCGGCAACTGATTACGTGCTTTCTTTACCAACTCTTGCACGCAACTAGGAAAATCTTGTACGAGTTATTAACCATAACGATTGACATTCAATAACAAGCATCGCAAAGATGAAGTCGTGAATGCTGTATACATCCTTCAAGCAAATCAATTTTTTGCCATCATGTAAACCCATGAGCAAAAGTATACGGACCACGAGGTCGCCGAAAAAACTGAATTTATTCGTAATTAGCAAGCATAAACTGGAATTGTCGAGTACACTGAAAAGTTAGCAGTGCCAAGTTTGGACTGCACTCCTCAATTTCAGGTTGCGTTCAAAGGCCGAGAAAAAAATGGATTTTATCGCACAACCCCTGCTGCGTATACTTTTGCTCACGGGTGTACATACCTAAAGAAAATCTGATGTGTGTTAGTACAGCTCGTAACAATATTTCAACAAATTGAACGTGACCAACAAATTTGCATCCATGACTCTAATGGCGCCCACGAGTCCCACACCATAAAAATGGGCGTTCAAGAAAATTGGTGTTAAAGCGAAAGCGGTTGAGCAAAAGCGGCACAAATCATCCAAGCACTGTGTAATATGTAATAACACGTTACAGATATATTTTATTCGGTGTAACATCACTTTTGCTATACAACCTAAACTGCCTATCGAAAAAACGTTTTTAATAGTACACATGCTTAACTGGTAAACAAATGGAGGGACTGCTTATTCGAGATCAAGTTCCTAAATAATCCAAATGGATTGCCAGTTAATATCTAAGTGAATTGCATCGACGGCAACAAACCAATTTGCGCTAATTGGAAAAAACAAAAACCAAGGCGTAATAAATTTGACCGCCGTTGTTTTTTCTTATGCCCAGTGCACAAAAGAGAATGGCTCCTCCATTGTGTGCTGTGTGACGTCGAGCTCAACAGAGCACCAGGGAATCTTCTACACAGAGATATTCGCGACATAAACTGCAGGTACGAACGTGGCGTGTTACTCACACTGCGCAAATTATCGTCCCCTCCTCGATTTGTTTAGTTGATTAGTCAAGTTGACTTTTGTGACATAGTTTTCCATTCAGCACCTTTAGTTTTAAAATTTAGTCCGACGTACAGCCATGAGCCTATATGTGAAGGAACACGGAACTTGTTTTGAAGGAACAATTACTCGTGATGTGTGAAGTTGAATGCGGCATTCTTGACATAAAACAGGTAACTCTACCTCGAATGTTCCGCGGTATTGAACACTTTTGTGCTGGAAATGTGTGTTTAGCCACTGCCGCATTCTGAAAGTAATCTTTTACGCGTCGTCCCTCGGCGTCACCGAGCGAACGAGCGAAGCGAAAGATGAAAGGGCGAACGCGGTGCGGTGTGGGCGATCAAATACGGTGAAAATTAAAAGTGCGCGAGAAGGTAAGCGGAGGAGGCTTGTATTGCGAAAGCGTGAGAAGAAAGGCGCAGTGTCGTGCAAGACGGGCTTCTTCCTCTTCACAATCACTCTCTCTTTCTTTCTCTTTGCGGTGACGACTGCTACGAGAGTACGCCAGAGTAGCGTGCCGTCGTCTGTTCACCGGTGGCATATACGGCGAATGCCTCCAAGGATGTAATCTTTGGAAACAAAGCGCTGCACAAGTGGAGGTCTCTCTGCGGCGGCTGTTGTGAATCGGGCCCACGCGTCACCGACGCGTTGTCTCTCGAGATCTCCCAATTAGTGAAACAGTCGCGCCACACTTAGCCCCGTTTGCAACAAGCCGCACGACATAGATTGACCCCGACAGCCAATATATCGCGAAATAAAACTGGCATACAGCTGCGCTGAAATTTCGCATTGGGGAGTATCGTAATCGTCGGTGAATTTTTTTCTTCATTTCATCCACACCTGCACAAGAAGCACCATTCACAGTGTCGGTCAACCGAGCGATGCGATCAGCATTCTCGTCAATTTGTTGCAACATTTCTTGTCGAGAAAGAGCGTGCTATACGCATCCACGACTAATAGAGGGGCATCTGTTGCCGCCAATTATATGCTAAAATTTACACGGGTAATCATTTAGCAGGGTGGGCAAAGTACGTCAAGGGGTGCCCGAATTATAGGATTGATCCGTTAAATTACTTTATTGCACAAGCCTCGTTTTGAACAATTTTCGGCAGTTGTACTGGTCGTAATGCTACAAAGTAAAACAGTGGCCTCCTAGGCCAGGCAGATGCGTTAGCGGCGAAACAATATCAGGATAATTAGACCAATTGCCCGCTCACAAAACGAAGCATAATCCACTTTGTCAACTCTGATTTTTGTCAACTCCTAACGCCCTTCTGCAGAAAAAAATGAGCCGCTATGTGCTTGCGCTTGTTGTTCACCGTTCCCCGTAGTTTTATTGGCAGTTCTTAAAACTCGGTACACCTATGGCCCCGCCAACAAGTGGAAGCGCTAACGTTTTCGCGACTATGGTGTAGCTATCTTTTTGTGTGTGCGTGTGTTTGCGTGCCGGCGGAAGCTATTGTCTTTGCAATGTTATCATTACCCAAATGCGCACACACTGCTAGTCCGCCTGAAAGTGTTCGCGACAGATAATGCAGAGTGCAGTGCTGGCACTTGTCTCTACTAGCGTTCGTTGTAAAACAACAAATCCGCCGTCCAGGGCAACTCAATTTCTTCGTTGTACGGGCAATCTCGTGGTATAATTGTGTTAGCTGCATAGAGGCATTATAATATGCATGAGAGATGGGAAATCAGCAGAGACATATCAAATCCTTCGATTGACAGGTGTTTTCGTTTATTGTAGAGGCGTTCTACTGTATTTATTAAACACCTACAAAGGCTGTAATTAGCCTCGCAACTCTATACTTTAGCCGCATGTCGACCATAACATGCGCCTCATTCCCACCGAATGCCAGATTTAGTTCTACCCGGACACTGAGCAAAATTGCCTACACTTGCTCGATAAGGCACTCACGCACTTTCCAGAGCATTATTTCGCCATGCCCGCAAATAACCGGTCACTGTTGAAACTTAGCCCGCACCTAATTCTTTCGCAAGATGCCTTTCTTTCTCCAAGTGGAAATTCTGTAGCACGTTCAGTTATTTCAGGACATTGAAAAAAAAAACTTTTGAGCTGTTTTGACGCACAGCTGGGTTACCACCCTAATGATTCCTCAACAAGGTGGTGGTATATTGTCTTTATGGCACCCTTCTCCCACCCTGCGTCCATTATAATGAAAATTACCCAATGACAATGGCCTTACCCTTTTACTATAGTATATTTAATGTAATTAAGCGGTTAATACAATACCTGTCCCCCACAAAACATGAATTTATCAACGCGGTACAAAGCAGCCTAATATCAATATACTTTCGCTCATCATTACGCATAAAATTCGCTCATTTTCTGAGAATTAGCGAACGCTGCTACGTTTGGCTCTTTATATGTAATTTCACCACAAGTGTATCGACTCCCGGTTTCGGCGGCCGCATTTCGATGGCGGCAAAATACAAAAACGCCCGTGTGCTTGCGTTTCCGGAGCCCTCCACTACGGCGTGCCTCATAATCAGAACCGGTTGTGGCACGTAAAACCCCAGAAAGAAGACATCTGGTTCAGTAATCAGAGCACCAACAGAAAATTCGCCAGCGTTCGTGCGGAATGAAGACAGTGGTACCTTTGAAAGGCGTGGTGCGCTGCTCTGCGTGAGAGCAGTAGTACGCCACGTCCTTAAATAAAATTTGTATGGGTATAAGTAACCGTCCAGTGCACAATTTAACAACCCACGTAGATCTTCACGGGAAACAACGCAGTTTTTTTACCTTACTACCACCAATAATCCTCTTAGAAAATAAAGATCTCACTGCAGCTTCGAGCTGCGTTCGGGAAGAAACATCTTTATTTTCATAGTACCATTTGTGAGTTGAGGTACTAATAAACTGTGGCTGTATCAAACTAATATACGTTAAGATCATGAAAGGACTAAGCAGATACTTTGGCGATTCGTCCCCCTATTTTTCTTTTTTATCCCAGTATGCAAAACAGGGATTCTGCATTCGCGTGCTGTATGACGTCGAGCTTAACCGCATCTCTGCAGCATCATCCTCCACATAAACTGCAGGTATGGAATGACCGACTCCGCTTAGTGCGTAAACCTTCCTTTATGTGCGCAATCTGTTCTTTTGTGTACGCAAGCGATCTCCTATGCGAGATTAGGGGCTCCCTTCTTCAAGCAGCTGAGTAATATTTGGCTCGCATCTTCGTGCAGCTTTGTCTTCAGATCGCGAATGTTGTGTTACCGTGCCGAAAAAGCTCCGCAATGTCCCTTTATTTATTTGTTTACTTCGGATGTCATAATCTTTTAAAGGTCTTCATGTTGTGCGTGTTGTAATTACATGGTGACGTCTGCAGGCATTGCAACTTTTACGTAACCGCGGAATTTGCCGGAATGCGCGAATGTTAGTTACATTCGCTTTCTCCGAGCATACGGGTATGTTCTATTTCGATAGCACTTGTAGGGCACTAGAACCGCGTTCAGTCCTTGGCCTTTAGCCTCGGCGTTGTCGTGCGTTCAATATGGACTGCGCATGCGTGCCCAGAATGATATGGATTAAGCATAGTGTTTCCTACAATTACTTCAAGGAAATCTGATGTTGCGCTCGTTTAGCCACCAGGGGAATGATTTGTAGTACAAGGATTTATATGATCTTAGTGCTTGGCGTTTCAGACGTTCTTGTGGCTTCGTTTATTGCGCTTTATCTAGGCCTAAATTAGCAGAATTTGAAAAGGATGTTTGCTTTTTTTAATGCAGAGCGTAATTAGATTCTGCAAGAACGCACAATCACTCCGAATACGACTGATACCGCTTGTCCATGCATCTGTCGCATAATGCTTTCAATATCGGTCTTCAGTGCTTGAGCTACTGTGTTGAAATCCTGCCATCAGAAAATTATAGTAAAGTTTATTTAACTGTTTAAAACGCAATACTTTCCTACAAGCAAAGTCACGAAGCCGTCCAAAAGCCAGAAGGACGAAGTTTAGGCAAATTCATGTGCTATCCATCATTGCCATGGTGGCTGAACTGCCCTGCTTACAGGTTCCGTAGCGCCGCAATTTCCTCTAGTGATTGCCCATGTAACTCTACGGCTTAAAGCATATCCAGCGACGCGTAGTTCATTCGGCTGCAAAGACTACCAAGAGAAGTTGACGGAACGTCGAGCTCAATCACCTCTGTGGCCGAGCCAGGGCAGCTTTATTCTATCCTCTGCTGGCATGACCGCTGTTCGCATTGCACAATATAAGGACACTAGCGTTAATGCTGAGCTCCTCCGTGTACGCATTGGTCTGAACGGAATGAACACTAAGCGCCATGATAACGTTGCCTAGTAATTCACTGGGAGCAGAATACACTCGCAGAAAGCTTTCTGTGGCAATGAAGCGAAAGCTGGTGGGGGCATAGCGTGCGCAAGTGACAGTGCTTCTGAAAAGAGTTGTCGGCGGCCTCACGGTCGCACAACAGCAGCCAGACACTATCTCCTATTTTTGACTCGGTAAAATCTTACCGCGTTGTGTGCAGGAAAGGAAAGTGTTGCGAGGGTGCGCAACCGAGCCGTAGAGGCTGTACGATTAGAAAAGAAAAAGTTAGTTGTTGCTTGTGTTTCAGGGACGCACTACTCGCTTCTGACTGCTGATTTCCAGCCACGCTCGCGGCCCACACAACAGAGTCCCACATATTCATCCGCGTTTGTTGCTACTTCCCAGCTTCCCGAACTGGTGTAATCGGTTTCAGTACTTTAATGTCCCAAAGTAATGCAGTCAGTGCATGAGGGAGGGCGGTTAGATTTAGGACCCAGATGCGTGCAGAATACTGCCTTTCTTCGAGAAGTCTCGCAAGCTAAATAAGCTTATTGGTGACAACCAACGGCGTTTTAGGGAGAATATTTTCAGTAAGTTGGGAATCCAGCAAGTATTCCCATTCTTTTTCATCCGGTAGCCTCTCAAAGAAACGGGAACCGGAGGTTTTCAAGTAAGCGCAAATGAAAAATGAAAAGGCCTTAATTTAATTCGGATAATATGTGAGCACTATTTTTGCAAGATTTGTAAATTTGTATCTCGTAAAAGTAATAAAATTAGCGGAGGACTGCTGCAATAGTATGTAAAGGTTATCTGCTTCTCGTGAACATGGCAACAGTTTCCAAATAGTGCGCCACTGGAAATAAAACTCAAATTACATTGCATTTTAGGAAGAGAAGCGATGCAGCTACTTCGAAGTGTCACCATTGGATGATTAACGTGGTCAGCGCAGCCTGAGAAATAGTGTGACAAAAACCACATCCCATGGGCAGTTTAACAAAAGTATGCACGACAGGCATTTATATAGGTGACTGGTTTCCAAAAGCTATTTCAACCAGACATTTTATTTTGTAAGTCCACTCATTGCTCAAATGTCCTCTAAAATTATACATTGTTCTGGTAAAGATAGCATAATAGAAAGCAAAACAAAACTAATTTATTTTATATTTAAAATTGGGAATTCCCGCTCCAGGCGGATAGACGACGCCCCCTAACGAAAGCTACCTCTATGACTGGGAAATCTGCTATATCTCGCACTTTATTGGGCCTTAACGTGTCCGCGTCATTAATAGGTTAACGACTGAACACATCCTATTTCTGGTAAAACTGGAATATTATAGTGCTCGATGTCAAAGGAACTGTGCGAATTAGGATGAATGTTTTTGTCCATGTTTTATATAAAGGAGAATATGCCGTATCTGTTCATAGGCGATAAAAAGTATGTTGAATGCATCAGTCTTTTCGGTGAAGTCCTATTCAGGTTGTACCGTCACCCCATACCACGTGGTAATGCGATCTGTCTCGCCCCTACTATTGGAATGACAATAAATCCCTCTGCCTCCGATTCATGATGTGTGCCTGCATCTGGTAGGAAGAGTCTTGACGTGATTACTCATTCAAAATATCTTGTTTGGGTATCGATCTTGTATACGTATGTGTCTCAGTATGTGTTAGTTCAGATACATGAAAGGAAGTATCTTAAGGTGCAAGATACTGCTATCGCAACAACACCGTGGGAAAATAAAATGTTGACTGAACTCCGCTTCTCAAGCTGATTCTGCTGCCACTAAGCCACCTGATTAAAACCAAGGGCAGCGACATTTTTGTTATCTTTCGCCAGAGCCCTCCAGCGAGGGCAGGGGATGAGGTCTGCTTCTTCCTATTGGTCGAGCTGAGTCACATGGTGGCGCTCGCACAATCTCCGCAAAAACAAGCGCGGGAATGTCTGTGCAGAGCCGACCGTTCTTTCTTGGTGTTTGTTTTTACGGACAAGGTAGAAACCACAGCGGTATTTGCGCCATCGTGCAGAGGCTTCTCATTGACGTTCTTGTAATTGGATGGCTACCCTCTAGCTGGTCGGCAAGCAGAGGAGTCAATTCCATCAATTACAAAGTGCCAAGCAAAAACCGCTGACAGCGCAGCGTATAAAGAGTTTTCATGGTAAGCAGCTAAAGCAATCTCAATAAATGTTTTCGGAGTGAAAATATTATACTTTGGGCATGAATGTCAAAATATGAGATACTAACAGATTTCAATCAAATGAAACAAGGTTGGTCGAAGTTAGGAAATGTCCAAGCAAACATTTCAGTGCACATGCGTTTCCTGCTACATTATATAGACCTTTAATAAGAAATGTGCGAATGTATCGAGGTATCTTAAGATACCAGTGGAATGTATTGTATCGGGTACAATAATTGCGGTAGTGTCCTGTATCCGTATCTCAAACACTTGTTGCCGGATTACCTTGTATCTTATCATGATACAATTGCAAATAATTTTGCCCAGCCCTCCATATAGCTCTTCCTATATTGCTTAACAATTTTATCCAAGGACCAAGGCCCACATCCACTGGAACCCCCGCACAAGTCCTACAGCACAGCTGGAAACTACCTCGACAAGCACTAAAGCTCCAGACAAACCTGGTGAGAATTGGGAACATGACGCATTGTAAAGAACCGTGGAGCGATAAATAGTAACAGGAATTAAATTGCAGTTTGTGTGGCATACGCAGCAATGGACGGCACGATAATGCGCACAACACAAAGAAACGCATGCAATGACGGGCACGTGCTCTACACAGTCCTCCGTTTGTGTATAGCTGGTCTTTTTTTGCGCATCAAAATGCAAAAAGCAGCTGCGGCAATGAATGGGTACAAACTTGAGGACACAGATTTTTTTTACGAGAGGACTTATCAAGTACTGAAAAAAATTGTACTGAAAAAAATTGGCACAGCGCAAAGGAAGCAACATATTACGTGCTTTCTTGAAGACTGCGTGCACCGCACGCAACTAGGAAAAACTTCTGCGAGATATTACCCATAATCATTGACATTAAACAAGAAGTATAGAAAACACGAAGCCGTGAACGCTGTATTCATTCTTCAAGCAAATCATTATTTTCATCATGTACATAACTTGAAAGAAGCAAATATGTGTGTATACAATTCATAACAATATTTCAACAAATACATTGTGAGCGGAAATGTTTGCATCCATGACTAACATGGTGTGTACAAGTCCCACATCATGCAAAATTGCCGTTAAAATGAAAACAGTTTCGCAAAAAGTGGCACAAATCATCCAAAGGCTGCCTAGTACGTAATAACGCATTACAGATATATATTATTTGGTGTAACATAACATTGGTTATACTACCTAAATGACCAGTAGAAAAATATATCCTTTTTAATGGTATAAGTGTTAACCTGGCAATTAAACTAACGAAATGACTGCTAACTCGAGCTGAAGCTCCTACATGATCTTAAAACTTTTTTTTCTCTCCAATGTATTCTGTGCCAGTGCACCACATCGACTGCAACCATTCAATGTGCGCTAAAGGCAAGGAACAAAAACCAAGAAGTAATAAATTTGTATGCTGTTTTTTTCTTCTTATGCCCAGTGCACAAACAACATGGCTCCCCCATTGTGTGCTGTCTGACGTCGAGGTCAAGAGAGCAACTTCAACACAGCAATCATCGCCACATCAACTGCAGGTACAAAAGTGGCGTATTACGTTGACTGCGATAATTATCACCTCCTCGATATATGTAGTCCATTTATGAGGTTGACTTTGGTGACAGTTTTAAATTGAGCCATTTTAGTGAAGTAAGACAATAGATTCGGATACTATGCACGCATACTGGCAGACTCGTGCGTCTTGTGTAGCACCTTTACTTTAACAATTTTGGCTGACGTATAGTTTTGTTTTGAAGAAACAATTAAAGTGTGGGAAGATAAAGTTGGCTTTTTGACTCACAACAGGCAAACCGCTCTCTCTCTCTCATGTTTAGCGGCATTTAGGACTTTTGTGTTGTTGTTAAGGAACTAGAGAGTTTTGAAAGTATTTACTTTTTTATATTGCTTGACAGGGTGAATGAAATGAAAAGTAATATAGACCTCTAATAACAATTTGCTGAAATTTGCAACTGGAAAGTATCGTATAGAGTACAATAATTGCGGTAGTGTACTGTATCTATCTCAAATACTTGTTGCCCCAGTATCTTGTATCGTATCATGATACAATTACAAAATATCTTTGCCCAGCCCTGCATATAGCTCTTCATATATTGCTTAACAATTTTATCCAAGGGCCAAGACTCAAATCCACTGGAACACCAGCACAAGTCCTACAGTACAGCTGGAAACTACTTCGACAACCACAAAGCTCCAGACAGACCTGGTGAGAATTGGGAACATGACGCATTGTAAAGAACCGTGCAGCGATAAATAGTAACAGGAATTAGATTGTAGTTTGTGTGGCCTACGTAGCAATGGACGGCACGATAATGCACACAACACAAAAAGGCACATGCACTGACGGGCAAATGCGCAACAGATATTGCTCCGTTCGTGTATATCTGGTCTTTTTTTTAGTGCATCAAAGGCAGAAAGCAGCTGCGTCAAAGAAAGGGTACAAACTTGAGGACACAGAGTTTTCCATAGGAGAGGACATATCGGGTACATAAAAAAATGGCACAGCGCAAATGAAGCGACATATTACGTGCTTTCTTCAAGATGGCGTGTACCGCACGCAACTAGGAAAAACTTCTGCGAGATATTACGATAGTGATTGACATTAAACAAGAAGCATAGAAAACACGAAGCCGTGAACGCTGTATTCATTCTTCAAGCAAATCATTTTTTTTCATCATGTACATATCTTGAAAGAAGCAAATATGTGTGTATACAATTCATAACAATATTTCAACAAATACATTGTGAGCGGAAATGTTTGCATCTATGACTAACATGGCGCGTACAAGTCCCACATCATGAAAAATTGCCGTTAAAATGAAAACAGTTGCGCAAAAAGTGGCACAAATCATCCAAAGGCTGCCTAGTACGTAATCACGCGTTACAGATATATTTTATTCGGTGTAACACAACTTTGGTTATACTTCCTAAATGACCAGTAGAGAAATAAATCCTTTTTATTTGTATAAGTGTTTAACTGGTACCTAAACTAACGAAATGACTGCTAACTCGAGCTGAAGCTCCTACATGATCCTAAAACTTTTTTTCTCTCCAATGTATTCTGTGCCAGTGCACCACACTGCAACCATTCAATGTGAGCTAAAGGGAAGGAACAAAAACGAAGAAGTAATCAATGCGTGCGCTGCTGTTTTTTTTTCTTACGCCCAGTGCACAAACATGGCTCCCCCATTGTGTGCTGTATGACGTCGAGCTCAAGAGAGCAACTTCAACACAGCAATCATCGCCACATCAACTGCAGGTACAAAAGTGGCTAATTACGTTGGTTGCGATAATTATCGTGACCTCGATTTGAGTAATGCATTAGTGAGATTGACTTTGGTGACAGTTTTACATTCAGCCATTTTCGTGAAGTAAGACAATCGAAGCGGAGACTTATCGGGTACGTAAGAAAATTGGCATAGCGCAAAGCGACATATTACGTGCTGTATTCAAGACAGCGTGCACCGCGCGCAACCAGGAAAAACTTCTGCGAGATATTAATCATAATAATTGGCAATAAACAAGAAGGATCGAAAATATGAAGCCGTGAACGCTGTATTCATTCTTCAAGCAAATCATTTTTTTCATCATGTACAAACCCTAAATGAAGCTAATTTATGTGTATGCAATTCATAACAATATTTCAGCAAAAGCTTTGTGAGCGAAAATGTTTCCATCCAGGACAAACATGGTGCGTACAAGTCCCACATCTTGCAAAATTGCCGCTAAAACGAAAGCCGTTAAGCAAAAAGTGGCACAAATCATCCAAAGGCTGCGTAGTACGTAATTACAAATTACGGATATATTTTATTCAGTGTAACATAATTTTGGTTATACTACCTTATTGACCAGTAGAAAAATAAATCCTTTTTAATGGTATAAGTGTTTAACTGGTACCTAAATTAACTAAATGACTGCTAACTCGAGCTGAAGCTTTTATACGATCTTAAAACGTTTTTCTCTCCAATATATTCTGTGCCAGTGCACCACATCGATTGCAACCATTCATTGTGAGCTAAAAGGAAGGAACAAAAACAAAGAAGTAATCAATTTCTGTGCTGCTGTTTTTTTCTTACACCCAGTGCACAAACATGGCTCCCCCATTGTGTGCTGTATGACGTCGAGCTCAAGAGAGCAACTTCAACACAGCAATCATCGCTACATCAACTGCAGGTACAAAAGTGGCTAATTACGTTGGTTGCGATAATTATCGTCACCTCGATTTATGTAATGCATTAGTGAGATTGACTTTGGTGAGATAGTTTTAGATTCAGCCATTTTCGTGAAGTAAGACAATCGAAGTGGATACTATGCACGTATACTGGCACACTCGTGCGTCTTGTGTAGCCCCTTCAGATTATACAATTTTGGCCCACGTATAGTTTTGTTTTGAATAAACAATTTTTTGACACACAACAGGTAACCCTCTCTCTGTCTCATGTTTAGCGGCATTTAACACTTTTGTGTTGTAGTTAAGCAAGAGAGTTTTGAAAGTAATTACTTTCTTGTTTTTAAATTGCTTGACAGGGTGGATGAAATGAAAAATAATATAGACCTATGATAAGAAATTTGCGAATGTATCGATGTTTCTTAAGGTGCAACTGGAAAGAATCGTATCAGGTACAACAATTGCGGTAGTGTCCTGTATCTATTTCAAATATTTGTTGGCCCAGTATCTGGTATCGTATCATGATACAATTACAAAATATCTTTGCCCAGCCCTGCATATAGCTCTTCATATATTGCTTAACAATTTTATCCAAGTGCCAAGACTCAAATCCACTGGAACACCAGCACAAGTCCTACAGTACAGCTGGAAACTACTTCGACGACCACTAAAACTCCAGACAAACCTGGTGAGAATTGGGAACATGACGCATTGTAAAGAACCGTGGAGCGATAAATAGTAACAGGAATTAAATTGCAGTTTGTGTGGCCTACGCAGCAATGGACGGCACGATAATTCGCACAACACCAAGAGGCGCATGCACTGACGGGCACATGCTCTACACATAGTCCTCCGTGTGTGTATATCTGTTCTTTTTTTGTGCATCAAAAGGCAGAAAGCAGCTATGTCAAAGAACGGGTACAAACTTGAGGACACACATTTTTACACAGGAGAGGACTTAGCGGGTACATAGAAAAAAGGGCACAGTGCAAATGAAGCGACATATTACGTGCTTTCTTCAAGACGGCATGCACCGCGCGCAAGTAGGAAAAACTTCTGCTAGAGTTTAGCCTTAATGATTGACATTAAGCAAGAAGCACAGAAACATGAAGCCGTGAACGCTGTATTCATTCTTCAAGCAAATCATTTTTTTATCATGTACATATCTTAAAAGAAGCTAATATGTTTGTATACAATTCATAACAATATTTCAACAAATACATTGTGAGCGAATATGTTTGCATCCATGACTAACATGGCGCGTACGCGTCCCACATCATGGAAAATTGCTGTTAAAACAAAAACAGTTGCGCAAAAAGTGGCACAAATCATCCAAAGGCTACGTAGTACGTAATAATTCATTACACATATATTTTATTCGGTGTAACATCATTTTGGTTATACTACCTAAATGACCAGTAGAAAAATAAATCCTTCTTTAATGCTAATTAGTGTTTTACTGGTACCTAAACTAACGAAGTGACTGCTAACTCGAGCTGAAGCAACTACATGCTCCTAAACTGTTTTTCTCTCCAATGTGTTCTGTGCCAGTGCACCACATCGACTGCAACCATTCAATGTGAGCTAAAGGGAAGGAACAAAAACCAAGAAGTAATCAATTTGTGTGCTGCTGTTCTTTTTTCTTACACCCAGTGCACAAACGTGGCTCCCCCATTGTGTGCTGTATGACGTCGAGCTCAAGAGAGCAACTTCAACACAGCAATCATCGCCACATCAACTGCAGGTACAAAAGTGGCTAATTACGTTGGTTGCGATAATTATCGTCACCTCGATTTATGTAATGCATTAGTGAGATTGACTTTGGTGACATAGTTTTACATTCAGCCATTTTCGTGAAGTAAGACAATCGAAGCGGATACTACGCACGTATACTGGCACACTCGTACGTCTTGTGTAGCACCTTTGGTTCATAAATTAGCCGACGCATAGTTTTGTTTTGAAGAAACAATTAAGGTGTGTGAAGATAATGGGGACTTTTTGACACACAGCAGGTAACCCTCTCTCTGTCTCATGTTTAGCGGCATTTAACACTTTTGTGTTGTAGTTAAGCAACTAGAGAGTTTTGAAAGTACTTTTTTTTCTTTTTATATTGCTTGACAGGGTGAATAAAATGAAAAATAAGATATACCTATAATAAGAAATTTGCGAATGTATCGATGTTTCTTAAGGTGCAACCGGAAAGTATCGTATCGGGTACAATAATTGCGGTAGTGTCCTGTATGTATCTCAAATACTTGTTGCCCCAGTATCTTGTATCGTATCATGATACAATTACAAAATAGATTTGCCCAGCCCTGCACATAGCTCTTCATATATTGCTTAACAATTTTATCCAAGGGCCTCGACTCAAATCCACTGGAACACCAGCACAAGTCCTACAGCACAGCTGGAAACTACTTCGACGACCACTAAAACTCCAGACAAACCTGGTGAGAATTGGGAACATGACGCATTGTAAAGAACCGTGCAGCGATAAATAGTAACAGGAATTAAATTGAAGTTTGTGTGGCATACGTAGCAATGGACGGCACGAGAATGCGCACAACACCAAGAGGCGCATGCACTGACGGGCACATGCTCTACACATAGTCCTCCGTTTGTGTATATCTGTTCTTTTTTTGTGCATCAAAAGGCAGAAAGCCGCTATGTCAAAGAACGGGTACAAACTTGAGGCCACAGGTATTTCCATAGGAGAGGACTTATCGGGTACGTAAAAAAATTGGCACAGCGCTAAGGAAGCGACATATTACGTGCTTTATTCAAGACAGCGTGCACCGCGCGCAACCAGGAAAAACTTCTGCGAGATATTAATCATAATAATTGACATTAAACAAGAAGGATCGAAAATATGAAGCCGTGAACGCTGTATTCATTCTTCAAGCAGATAATTTTTTTCATCATGTACAAACCCTAAAAGAAGGTAAATATATGTGTATGCAATTCATAACAATATTTCAACAAATACATTGTCAGCGAAAATATTTGCATCCATGACTAACATGGCGCGTACACGTCCCACATAATGCAAAATTACCGTTAAAACGAAAAAAGTTGCGCAAAAAGTGGCACAAATCATCCAAAGGCTGCGTAGTACGTAATAATTCATTACACATATATTTTATTCGGTGTAACATCATTTTGGTTATACTACCTAAATGACCAGTAGAAAAATAAATCCTTCTTTAATGCTAATTAGTGTTTTACTGGTACCTAAACTAACGAAGTGACTTGCTAACTCGAGCTGAAGCAACTACATGCTCCTAAACTTTTTTTCTTCCCAATTCTGTGCCAGTGCACCACATCGACTTCAACCATTCAATTTCAGCTAAAGGGAAGGAACAAAAACCAAGAAGTAATCAATTTGTGTGCTGTTCTTTTTTTTCTTACACCCAGTGCACAAACATGGCTCCCCCATTGTGTGCTGTATGACGTCGAGCTCAAGAGAGCAACTTCAACACAGCAATCATCGCCACATCAACTGCAGGTACAAAAGTGGCTAATTACGTTGGTTGCGATAATTATCGTCACCTCCTCGATTTATCTGCTGCATTAGTGAGGTTGACTTTGGTGACATAGTTTTAGATTGAGCCATTTTCGTGAAGTAAGACCAATAGAAACGGATACTATTCACTTATACTGGCACACTCGTACGTGTTGTGTAGCACCTTGAGTTTCAGAATTTTGTCCGACGTTTAGCCATTGGCATAGGAGAGGGAACACCGAATTTGTTTTGAAGAAACAATTAAGATGTGTAACGTAAATGGGACTTCTTGACAAACAAAAGGTTACCCTCTCTCTCTCTCTTCCTCATGTTTTGCGGCATTTAACACTTTTGTGTTGTAGTTAAGCCACTATGGCATTTTGAAAGTAATTACTTTTTTTTATTTTCACATTTCTCGACAGGATGAATGTTTTTATTTATGTTTTATATAAAGGAGAACATGCCGTATCTGTTCATAAGCGATAAAAAGTATGTTGAATGCATCAGTCTTTTCGGTGAAGTCCTATTCAGGTTGTACCATCCCGCCATACCACGTGGTAATGCGATCTGTCTCGCCCCTGCTACTGGAATGACAATGCGTCCAATGGCGAGAGGCGCAATGTGCCAGTCGGAATCGGATCGCGGTAGGGAAGTGCGACGGCAGCTTTACGTTACGCTTTTACGACATACAAGCGTTTAGGCACATTCACACTAGCGGGAAAAACGTGTGCGGCATCCGCAGGTGGCAGTACGCGCCATCATCGGCATGGCAACACTTGCGGGCGTCTTCGCCGCCGCGGCAAGCAGGTGATTCGCATTGAGCATGATTCACTGCGGCTGGGATCACCGATGCTGAGAGAAGGGGTTATATTTCCCGGCAGCGTTTGCCCTCGCGAATGAATCGGCCGCTCCTCACCGGCCGCCCCGATCGGCGGCAAGCGATCTGCCGCGAGAGATAGCTCCAGGATCCATTCGCTCCGCGGCAGTAAAAAGATGCCACTCGTCTGTTTTCGCGGCATGCTTTCTACCGCCTGCGGCAAGCCGCCTCGCGTTTTCGCCCCTAGTGTGGATAAACGTTTACACGGCTGCTGCACTTCGCTGTGATGCGTTTGTTATCGGATAAATTGAATGCTAAAATTGCGTGATCCTTTTCGATGGGCATGACCTTTCATGAAGTTCTTATTAACAGCGGAGTTATTGAAGGCCGTGGTTGAGCCATTATGAGCGTTGATCAGTAGTGAAAGCAGAGCGTAGGAGGGCAGAGAGAAAGAAAGAAAGAAATAAATACAACGAAATGAACTTTCTTGGCGAGGCGGGATTCGAGCGTGGGTAACCACGGTCCGAAGGCGGCCGTCATAACCACTGAGCTATGCACCCACGCTTGCAGAACATCCATTTATCGGAACCATAAGGTTGCAGAGTACCGGCGATTATAACACAACCTGATACGTGCACAACCTGATACGCGCAGGTTGTGTTATTCACGGGAAAGAGGAAATGAGAGCGAAAAAGAGAAAGGAGAAAGAGAAACGAAAAGAGACAGAAAGA
The DNA here is from genome assembly GCF_013339745.2 of Dermacentor silvarum. NCBI lineage: Eukaryota > Metazoa > Arthropoda > Arachnida > Ixodida > Ixodidae > Dermacentor > Dermacentor silvarum. Next base: position 42,404,812 of record NC_051163.1, read on the forward strand.
GAAGCAATATAACCTTTCTTGGCGAGGCGGGATTTGAGCCCGGGTACTAACTGTCCGAAGGTGAGCGTCGTACCCACTGCGCTATGCCCCCCTTTTTTATTTATTGTCTGCGCTATGCCCCCACGCTTGCAGAGCTCCGCTATTTCATCAGATTTGGCAAGCGTAGAACTGGCTTAGTTTTTAAATTTTCATGGCTCTAGGGGCCCGAAGACATTATATAATCGGACGGAAACATTCAATCTACTTCGTAATCGTAGGGCCAGTATTATTCCTGGATAGTTTAGTTACGAGCAAAGTATATGGGACAACTTGTCGAACGCATTGAGTAGTCACGCAATGAGTTTTTATCAACAGTCCGCAAAATATCGTTACGAAGGCACAACAACTGCAGCTCCCAGGAATATTTTTTTTTGATTCTGCGGTCTAAGGTGCCAAAACCACGAACTCATTGGGAGGCACGCCGCAGCGAGATACTCCCGATTAATTTGACCACTTAGCATTCTTCAACGTGCATCTCAATCTAAGCACACAAGCGTTTATACATTTCGCCCTCATGCAATAATGGCTGCGTGGCGAAGTCGAGCACGCTACCTCGAGCTTCCCAGCACAACGCCATAGCATAGGGGCTACCGCCGCGGATTAGAAGGTCATTCCTGAAACGTGTTGGCAAGTGGGCAACTATCAATTCGACTAAAGAATCTATATCTCAATGTATGACTTGTTCAACAATTTTACATGGTGTGCTTGCAAGGAATATAGGCCGGTATTTAAGATTGCCATGAGCGTAACCAGACTTGATCTTGAGAACCACCTTTCTTGCTTTCCCGTCAAACGGCGGAATGGAACCCAACAAAGACTACGCGAAAATGACTGCCCGAAATATAGTCGAATAAGCCGTCGCACTTTTTAAAAACATTTATTTCATCCACTCGCCATGGTGGCATAGTTGCTAACCCGAGGGAGCGGGATCAAATCCCGGCAGCGGCACCCGGCAGCGGCAGCCGCATTTCGATGGAGGCGAAATGCCGAAACACCCATGTACCATGCACTGAGTGTACGTTAAAGAACCCCAGGGGGCTAAAATGTTTCCCGCGTTCCCCGCTACTGCGTGCCTCATAATTATGTCGAGGTTTCTGCACGTAAAAGCGACAGAAAAAATGTTTCAGTACGCAGCTCGTAGGCGCCCACTCTGCGTTGAGAGTCGGAGCGTATCAGCGTCCCTCGGCGTAACCGAACGAACGAGCAGAGCTAAGGATGAAACAGCGAACGCGGAGTACAGCGGGGGATGAAATACGGCGAGAGCGAAGAGAGCGCGAGAAATAAAGTGAAGGTAGAAGGTGTGGCAAAAGCGTGAGAAAAAAAGCGTAGTGCCACGCAAGACGGGCTGCTTCCTCTTCACAATCTCTCTCTCTCTGCGGCAGCGACCGCTACGAGATGGCGCCATAGTAGCGCGCCATCATCTATTAACCGATGGCATGCGGCGAGCGCGTCCAACGATATCATAAATGTCCAACAATATCAGCGGAGGTCTGTCTGCGGTGGCTGCTGTGAATCGCGCCAACGCGTTGCCCACGCGCTGCCTCTCGCGATCTCCCGATTAGAGAGCCAGTCGAGCCGTTTGCAACGTGCCGCACGAGACGGATTGTCCGCGCCAGCCAATATATCACGAAATAAAACACGCATAGAGCTGCACGCAAATTTACTATTAGGGAGTATGATAATCGTCCGTGAATTTTTTGTTCAGTTCATCCACACCTGCACAAGAAGCAACACTCAGAGTCTATCAACCGAGTGATGCCATCATCATTCCCATCAGTATGTTGCAGCATTCGCATGCACGACTAAATAGAGGAACATCTGTTGCCACCAATAATTTACTAAAATTTACGCGGGTTCTCATTTAGCAGAGTGGGTAAGGTACGACACGGGGTGCCCGAATTATAGCATATTTGTCTTTCCGTTGCGCCCTTATTCATAAGTTAAATAGCTTTGTCTTTAAGAAGGCGCTAGCCTCATGAATTAAGGAACAATGCGTGTATTCGGAATCTTCACAAATGGTATTTACGAGATAATGTCATGATACGGCAGGAGCACAAACATGAAGCAGTGTGTTGGTCTAATTTTTTGTAAGAATATATCGAATGGCTTTCTCTTTTTTCTCTATCATAATGAAATACGAAATTAAAAAAGATGTTATCTGTAAAATAATTTCATCAATGTGTTTAAATTTGTTGCTTAAATTCAATTGCATCAACAAAAGTTGACATGGCTTCCGCAGGTGACAGGCAAGAACTGTCGCGTAAACTGAAATCTGTAGCACGGAATTCGAGGCACGTCGTTTATTCGTTCGCACGTGTATAATAGAACACTAGGTTATTATACGGCAGAAAACATTTTTGTTACGCTACTATAACGTGAATGTTCAACTGATAATTTTAATTATTAGTACATCTTCACCTGCTACAGAAACTATTGGCGCAACCGTTGTCTCGAGCGACTTTTAAGACCAATTATCAAAATTTCAAGGACTTCAGTGACAATGAGATCTCAAAGGCGCCTGCAACAAACTTCTGTTTTCGCGGCAACATCCTGGCTATAATAATTACGAGTGTCATCCTTCCTTCTACCTTCAGGTGTCTAGACATCAAGACTTCGAGGACTGCGTACTCGTTGACGCCGAACTCAAATGAGGAGTATACAAGAGCATCTACGCAGGGGAATTCGTCACACAAACTGAAGGTACGGGCATAACGTATGTAGGCAGTCGCAGTTCGAGCTGTGCTTTTAAGTAAATTTGCTACCGCCTGCTTTCTACATACCGCTTTATTATCCGCTCCATAAAAAAAAAATTTCAGGACTAATGAGCTGCCTATACCATACGTGATCCTTGGAGATATATATGCTCACAGCTCTCTTTGGCGGTACTCTCGCTTAGAAACGAGGAGATATTTAATTATTTTGCTTTTTTTTTCACTGGGTCCTGCCTGCTAAATAAGAAGGAACTAGCCTTTTGCCATACTGCTTACAAGACAGACTCTTCCATAGATTTCAGCATAGCATCTACAACGGTAATTCGCGTACTTCCAAAGGAATGTTATTAAAGGGGCCCTGACCCACTTCTTATCGAAAGAAAGGTATTTGAAGTGAAAATAGCGTAATTCTTTGCTGCAACAAGTACGTTACGTTACGTTTTTACGACATAACAGAAGCAGAGGAGGTTGGAATCCCAGTGGCAGTAAATGAGTGCACGGAGCGAAAAGCTCCCTTGACAATAATTACGGACTCACAGACCGCATGTAGAAATTACTGAAGGGGTAGAATAGGTGAGAAGGCATACCAAATTCTGACCACAGGTTAAACAGACCCGCCAATTGAATACGCCCACAATATAATCTGAGCCGCAGGGCATGGGGATATCACAGCTAACCTATTTGCGGACGAAACGGCTTGAGGCTTCACAAATAACCGAGCATGCAGCGATGGACACTGCAGTAGAGGTGCCAAAACCCATAGATCGTAATTACGCTACATTTCTGAATCATTGCATGGCGAATAGAAGGTATACACCACCACATAAGAATCTTTCAGCAATGGAGTCTGCAGCGCTACACAGTCTCCAGGCAAATATACCTACTTACACACGCTATATGTATTTTACCCCACCACATACAGAGATATATGCCCGTGGTGTGGGACCACACCAACTTTGTTCCACATCAAGTGGGAGTCTACATCACACAATGAAGAACATCACAACATAACAATACCTAAGGAAAAAATTGGAGGACGCTTAAGCTTCGACTTTAAGAGCAGAACGCGATAGCGTTATCGGGACCTGTTAGCATCGCATCGTTCGCATACGACAAGTAGGCCTCATTCACCCCAACACTGAGCGTGGGAAAGCCAGACCAAGCTTACACCTATCCCCTTAAAGTCAGCGTCACTTTTAAATTGAATTACATGCTGGAAAGACGTTTTTCCAGGGACACCATAAGTCCTACTATAAGGGACACTATATGAAGGCCCTAGAACTTTCTTTCATTTTTCATTTTTTCATTTGTCGCGACGCGTGCAGGTCTGGTATAGAAATGCTGGAAAAAGGGTTTGTGTTTGAGTTTCCTCGCAGCAGAATTAGGTTTTCTCGTACATTTAAATTACAATCCGACGCCGATTGGTAAACAATCTGACGGCGAATCCGACGCCGAATTGTACCATTTTCCTGACAGATTTCACTGTGAGAAATTCAATTTTTGCTTACGAAAACCTGCACCACGTGGAGGGCCTGCGTGGTCGATGTGGTTGGATGATTTTCTCCGCCACGCGAGCACACGCCGGTTGCCGACGCCCGATTTTTTGCGACAAGGGGCCCTAAACGCTATCGCATTAAAATGGGAGCCACTGCTGTCCACCCCGGCCCTTGAAGACCAGCTTAGGCAGGTCCAAAAAAGGGCAGAGAGAATGGCAAGGGCCAGCGGGGCCCTGGACCAGGGACGCCGACCATTTGCGCCGCCATACCTTCGGGGGCAACACAATTTCTATGTGTACAAATAAGGTTTATTCTCTTTCACACACACACACGCGCGCACACGCACACGCACACACACACACATACATACATACATACATACATACATACATACATACATACATACATACATACATACATACATGCATACACACAGTGCAGGCGATTTTTTTAATTTCTTGAGTAATTCTGGCTCAATCAAACTTCTAGCTTCATTTATGGCTTTATTTAGACTCTCTGGAGCTTGCAATAAAACAGAAAATTATGGTTGACGCGAGTGCCTGTTTGAAAGATCGGAGTCAGGCACTTAACAAGCGCCGAGTATAGATGCTGCTATTGCATAAAATAAAATACTAACATTTATTTTCTTTTTTACAGCACACATCTACGTACTAGCAGAAGTTGTAATCTGCGTTACAAAGGTGTACTTCATACGCAAGGTCGCAGCTTCCCTTTGAGGATGCATTTGGAGGGTAAGTTTTTGTTCTGTCGTTTAGTTTATCGTAAGCGCTAATGGTAAAGTAAAATGAAAATTTGCATGATGGTGGGCGATGCACTTAAGCTTAATGTTCACGTGCGTTTTTTTGTCCAAATGTTTTGAGCAGTTTTTGTAAATAAGTACCAAATTTCGGCTAGAACTTTACGTTTCGATATACCTTTGCTCAGTAATGAATAACAGGGTAACTACTACAATTGGTACCGGAAAAACCGGAATATAGGTCGAACTTTTTTTCAAAAAAGCATTGCGAAAAGTCGACCCTCGTCTTATATACCGGACATTGGCGGAAAAACTACGGAAGTCTTGCAACAATGAGCCGATGAAGTAAACAGCCGCCTTCGCCATCGCATTTAGGCTGCTTTTTCACATTTTGTTTCAAAATGAGTGGAAGCCGTCAAATTCACCGTCGCCTTCAAGAAAAAGGCGATGTAATGTAATGGCTTCAACTGAGAGACATGCACAACGTCAGTGGGGACACGTGGGTCCACAGGTGGGATCTCGTAGTTAACATCTCTAAGCTGACGCAATATACGTGCTAGCGACATAGCCAGTGTTCCCTTTCCCCCGCTCTGCTCTGTCGAGGCGCGTTCGTAACGTGGCATCGCAGCCAATGGCATCGCAGCCAATGGCAAAGTGAGTTTAGGTGCCGTTTCGCTGGTGTACCAACGACCTACGCCGGCTTTTTCACGCAATAGGCCATTTGACGCTTTCGCAGCAAAAATGTAATGTCTTAGCCTTCCGCCAAAGCAATGCTCAATGGTAAAGCCGAGCTTCTTTTGCCTAATCCTCCACCCCCCTCAGGCCTCTCCCGCAGTTGGGTAGATCGGTGCCTTGCGGACGCTGTAGAATTTTGTTAAGCGATGCAGTATTACTAAGGGCGACCTCTGTTCGAAGCAAACCAAATATCACGACATAATAGCCTCCCCATTCGCGAATACACCTATGGTACATAATCCCTGTTTAACTGGTTTTTATTGACTACTGCTATGCTACGAACGTGAAAAACATTTATTCAAATTTAAAGCACGTTTAGATGCCACGTACGGGGAAGGAGTAGCCATCTCTTTATGTAAAAACTGCATTTCATTTTCTAAACGCAGATGTAACTACGTGTAGGATATTGCCATTTTGCTGCTGAATCCTGGACTTTCACGCAATCTCAAAGAATTCGAAGCACGCTTCAAGGCTGCTTCCCGGAGTCTGTGACCACAGACAGGTTTAGATCAATTTAGTTTCAACTTTCTCGAAAGCGGATGAGAAGAATATGAGTAACCTACTTCTGTACAATTGCAGGTTCACATGACTTCATATCGAGATTGAATATTTTGAGTAATCGCTTTCGAGTGAATTGTGACAAAGAAGCATTAAGGTGCAATAAATTGTACAAGGGGTTTAGGAGGATATATATGATTTTAATGCACCCTTAGGGACCCTAAAGGCGCACAAGCTTCTTCGTGTTCAGTGGGCACTTCATGGTCACTTGGCAGTGAGGCGTTAAGTCTCCTCACGAACAGGCGTCTGCTATGACCCTAACTGTTGTGCTCTTGTACCGTTCAGTTCGGGCTTTCGGGCTGAAAGTTGCTGAAATTTCTACCACTGTAGGAGCATTAACTATTAGCACACCTGGCAACGGGTATGATACCCCTTAGGTCTGACTAATCGGGTAGTCTGCATGATTCGTTGTGCGTTTTCTACCTCTTGTGTTTTATTGCTTTTTCTCAATATATGCTTCTCTGCTGAAAGCATTCCCGAAGGCAGTTTCATTCAAAGGAACTTGCATTTTGTATCTCGTCTACTATTCAGAAATTTCGGATACATTCTTTAAAAACCCTCTAGGCCGATACCCGCAGCCCTCTCAGACCCTCATATATATATAAATATATGACCGACGACTGAAATATGCTCAAAACTACAAGATATACTCTGTAATTGTCGAATAGTAGTAAAGGTAGGTGGGAAAGTACCGTCAATGTACTGGATTACTTTCGCAGTTACTTATTCACTGATTAATTTATCAGTTACTTTCGTGGGGGTGTAATTAGCAGCGGTAATGCATTACATATTTACAGAAGTAATTGCAATCGGTTGCTCCTTTTCTGTGATGTCCAGGAATTAGACATTGCCCCTTCGAAATGCGCTGAACTTACCGCAATACGCCAGCGTTACTCAATGGGCAACATAAAAAACACACATTTCTAAATAATGGCCGAGTTTCAACAAGTTTCAATTAGCAATGTCGATAAGGTACTTGCTTCTGATAACATATGCATTCGTGGCACGTTGCTGCTTTAAAGCACTGTTTTGCTTATGCAGAGTAGCACATTCGTTTGCACAGATTCGTTGCCTATACCCACCAGACTTGTACGCGTTCATACCCACGAATTTTGGGCAGTGTCCCTTCGGCAATCTGTCGCAGGTGATTTTTTTAGAATTAATAAAACCTTTGTGGAAACACCCGGCATGTTATAGGCTTCCTAAAGAAAAAAGGGAAACCCGACCGGTTTCCTTTCTAGCTTCATTCTACAATACGGGTGGACATCAATTTATTTTTCTTTCATGAACTTTTCTTGACCTTGCAGGCTTCCGCTATGCTGATTTGCTATTATAGGCGTTTGTAGCTCGCAACTTATTTGTTTTCAAGCAGTTTGTGTTCACAATGCGAACGCTATATTTAAAAATCAAATAGAAAATCACCACGCGTGACTTTATCCGTGTGTTCACGCCTTGATTGGATTCCGCGCAGGGGCGTCATATGGAACACGGAAATCGCATGAAGACGGCTCGTGGAGTGACTTCTGGAGCGGACTATTCGCCCGTGGCATTTTCAGTTCCTGTATGTTATAAAAAGATAGAAAAGAAAATTACACCGGAACCTCTTTCTGTCGTTATTAAATGCTTGTTTCGGACTGGCGTTTTTGGTTCTTACTTTTTTTTTGTTCGCGTTAACTTAGACGATATGCGTAATTCCGCAAACTGGCTTTCGCACGCACCTCACCCAGGTGGCTCACCTATGGCTAGTGACCACTCTTGAGGATAAGGAATGCATTCTCAAACGTTGCATGGCGATCAGGAATGCAGGACAGTAGGAATGACAGCGCCATTCCACAGTCGCGCTGTTCATTTCCTTTCTTGCTTGTCATCATTTAGTAGGAATGCGGCAGGCGTCGACTAGAATCTAAAAGAAGAAAAGAAGTCAGTGATGATTTAGCAGTGAATGCGAGGGAAGTAAGTTAGTATTATTACGGTGCACCTCCTTGCCCTCCCGGATCCATGATTTAAACCACGTTCACCACATTGCAAAGTAGTGTTATCCATATTGGAGAGATTGTAACTGTGCTAGAAACAGGGACATAGGAGGACGAAAAAGACACCACGTCCCTGTTTGTAGCGCAGTTAAAATCTTTCAAATATGAACTTTGACCAACTATAGCCCAACTTGGTGCACTATTTCCGTGTATCTGTCGTTTCTCTAATTCAAATAAGAACTGCAGATAATTCCCCCTGTGTTGTCCTTGGTGTCGTTGTTGGCTTCTTATGACATGGCTAATCAAAATCGGGCCCCTCGGTTTCCTTTCTTCTTGTTATACTATATAAATATAATGATCATCATCAGCTTTATTATGTCCACTGCAGGACGCCAATCGATCGCCAATTGCCCCTGCCTTGTGCAAGCTGATACGAACTTTCGCCTCCATATTTTCAAACTTCATATACGCACTCTTGTTAAAGGCCGGACCCGAAATAAAAGAACGAAATACATGGACGTTCCCGTTACTTTTGTACTTCAATGCATAAAAGAGCATTTTCTTAAAAATAGCAACTGGAACGGCAGTGCATTTTTCTCGCAAGATTGATGGCGCATATCTCCAAACTACTACTCATCGCATAGAGATCTTCACAGATGGAGAGGTTGACCCAATATGCAAGAACTTCGATAAAAATTCCGTGGCAAACCATCCTCTGGGAATGCGAGGGCCTTCGCCCACCCAGAGAGCTTCTGCCAGCTCCCTCAGGACCGACATGGGAGACCCTAATACGATCACCCGAAGAAAAACTACGAAACGCAATCATTGCCTGGGCGGAAGAGGTCGCCGCAGACAAGATGTCATCTGCTAAGTCCCGAAATTTCTCGTGAATAAAGTAGTTTCCTCCTCCTCCGAACTGGTGTCATTCTGTAAATTCATTCCAAGTGGATACGCCTTGCAAACTCACCGGCTACAATTCGTAAATTGCAATATGTGCGGTACAGTAATTATTTCAAAAGGTAATGGTGGATTTTTAAATTAGTTGAATAGGTCTCTCTGAACAGGTCCAGCTCAAGGACTAGAATTGTTATCTGCAGCAGGCTATTTATTAACAATTCCATAAAACTGAAATTTATCGCCCTGCATATTCCTGACCAAGGAATGTACAACCTATATCTTGTATTCGTGAACAAAGCAAAGACCGATCTAACGGAGGTCCTCCGTCGTGCCCACCGTAAAGCCAGCTTGGAGATTATCCAGTCTGACGCTAAGACATGCCGCTTATCCAGCGCACTCAACGGCATTGAGGATGACGTCGTTCGTGGTGTCGAGGACGCCTATTTCCCGAACAACCTGTATGTAAAAAACACCTTAATAAATGTTTACCACCACAAACTATACGACGAGAGCAGCGTCTACGGCAGATCAGACGAGGATGCCGCTTGTGGAATTGACTAGCAAGGATTTGTAGTCGAGCTTGTGGTAGATAAAGGCGTGTCACGTGTAAATATTGGACTACGCCACAAAAGTAGAAAAGTGTATATATATATATATATATATATATATATATATATATATATATATATATATATATACCTTTGTTGTGCTATCTCATTGAGTTCGATATCTAGGAGCCGACCTATATTCGTGTTGGGCCTATATTCGAGTATCTACAGTAGCATAATCATCATTGCCGTGTTGTCATGGCTGTTGTTCATGGCCCTCATTTTTCTGTGCTAGTAATCTGCCTTACAGTGAAGGTGACGCAAATAGAGATTTGCAGGAATACTTTACGAGACTAAATTAATTTAGTGTTTCTCCTTAATCTACCTTTAAGGTTTTACTTTCAGTAACCGAAGACGATACTTGTAACTCATGATTTCATGTTTGTTTTTTTCGCCTAAGTTACTGGAGTTATCACGTTCTGGCTCTCGCGGTAGGCACGACGACCGCGGACTGTTTCTTTCCGCATCGGCACTGCTTTCAGAACTGACTGCCTTAGTAGCTAGGACACTTCGATTATACGGTAGCGCTTTCGGCGAAATCGAAAGGGACATTTATACAAGGAGCACTGGTGTCAGCTTTCCCGAAAACAATATTTACTACTGCAGGGAAATTTTCGCAAGTTGGCCGAGGATACTGTTGCGAAATGGGGCTGCTAGCGAAAGGATGAATAAGCAAGGTCTTGACGAGGCAGTCTACATGAGTATTTTAAGCGTTTCTGTAATATTTACTGCGAGCCCGCAAGTATAAACGGGCGAGTGAGTATTCACCGGCGCTTTCTCTTTGACGTTTCTCTGATGCGCAGGCGTAGCATCATTTTTCTCTCAACTAATCAGTCAAGAACCGTATTCAGTCACTTGAGTGTTTTTATATAGTTCAACACTGAGCATCATTATTCACCTTGGCATTTACATATCTGTGTCCGCTTGTGAGCCACCTAGGCAGCGCGATTTACGCCATACATTCACAGCAAGCCTTCCTTTATGCCCTTGAACAATCGTATTTTTACATCCTTTATTTTGCATGTTTTCCGATCCGGGTGAATGTATTGGTGTGAACGTGATGTACAGGGTGTCCCAACTATCATACACTAAGATTTAAAGACATGTAAATGCCGCGTAGCTGGACCTAACCAAGGTAATGTTGTTTGTCGTCGCTTGGAGGTACTCAGATTATTTTTTGCAATCGGCCTAAATACATAATTGGTCCTAATTATCTATAAAGTGCTCCAATATTATACTTAGATGAAAAGAGTGTCAATGAGAAAAAAGTAGAGCAACATGAAATACTCCCGATACAGCTTTCTGCTGCTCAATACGTGCTACATAAAAGTGTTCGTCGGAGCGTCAAAGAAGCCCGCGAATGCACGCAAAGTTGCCGCGCGACTCACCGCTCGAGGCACGCTCCAAGACGTGCTTAGGTTGTAGGTTATCCGATGGCAGATTTGGCTGGTCGCTTTCGAGCGCTATAGAACGCTCTCGCGGTATGGTTTACATTCGGCTGGTCGAAATGGAGCGCTCGGTGCCCATCCGCCTGGTTAACTCGGAGCGCCGCACTCCAGCTCAGAGCGCTCGGAGGCGCTCTCGACCTGGGAATGCGATCGAGATCCTAAAGAAACTCCACCTGGCTACACCGATTGCTCTGGGAGCAGCCAGCGCATCAGGTTGGGACAAGCCTTTGTCTGTGGCTCCGACATCTCGAGGGGTCTCCACATCGCTGTGAAGGAAGTGCTATAGAAAGGCTTTCAACTTTTACATGATTCGTTTGTATGTCACTCAGCTATACTGTAAACTGCAAGAAAGTATTCAGTATTTCATATATCTAGGTATTAGCCAAGTCGTAAAAAACTTCGAAGGGAACTATCCAGTCGTGCTGTCAGTAAAGCGATGGCATCGAAGTGTAAAGCTGCTATTTCCTTGTGTGTGATTCCAGCATGAGTGGCAGTGATGACAATGGTGGCGGTGGGAGGACGACAACGGAGGTGACGGTTGAATGATGACTACAGAGATGGTGAAGGCGTGATAAAGACGGTGAGACGACGGCGGAATTGACGGCGATAGATTGACCACTACGGAATGGAGATAACAGAATGACGACGTTGAAATTACGATGACGGCGCCGCGACGTAGACAACGATAGCAAGATGTTTTTTATTCTTTTTTTTTGCTTCTTTAAATTTTTCGCCACCCGGCTCCCATGCTGCTGTAGGGTTTGAATTCGGATGCGTAGGTTATGTATATTTTACGAACCGCGCATAACCGGCGACAACGCACAAAGAAAAAATACGAGGACGTCTATTTTGCGTGTTATTTGCGGTTATGCGCTGTTCGTAAAATATCCCATGCTGCATCGGCTTTACCGGCGTCAATGTTCGCGCTACCCGTTCGACTAACGCGCGGGTCGAGAGGACGCATCTCGACAGATCGGTGCCGCAACCCACCGCCCCGTTTGAAAGGGGACTCTCATAGCGTCCGTCCGTCCGTCCGTCCGTCCGTCCGCCCATCCATCCGTCCGCCCATCCATCCCATCCATCCATCCATCCATCCATCCATCCATCCATCCATCCATCCATCCATCCATCCATCCGTCCGTCCGTCCGTCCGTCCGTCCGTCCGTCCGTCCGTCACGTCATTCCGCGGTGCTCCGAGGCAAGGTACCCCAAGGACAAAAACCGGGGGAAAGTTGGCAATGCAAACTTTCGCTTCAAAACATTGATTGTGGGAGCAAAGCGAAGAAATCGCACAAAGGGCAAGCTGACGGCAAACAATGAAACAAGAAAACTCTTGACGCAGTCTTCCGTTTATATTGCCTCTGATATCCGTCCCTGGTGCACATCATCTATGCTCCGCTTTGAATAATAAACGGATACTTCACCATTAACAACGAGCACTTACACAGTAATAATACGTTACCTCACAGTGGCCAAGTGCTTTTGTTTTGTCACTGTTACTTCATCCAAAAGAAGAAAAAAATGAAAGCCGTGTCAACCAAAGTTATCGCGAAAGAAGACAAGGTCGACGTACATATGTGTAATGAAACTGGGGCATTAACGATGATGCTTACATGTATATTTTTGCATTACTTGCACTATTTTCTTTGCCTAATTGTCAGGCCCTAAATTTTTTCGCGGGCCATTTTTTTCTTTTATTCATATCGAGTTACAGCGAGCTGTTTATGGCTACTGTTCCGTGCATTTTGGTGTTCGTCAACAAGAACTATCGTCATCAGCAATGGCTCGAGCGTCGTCGTCTTCTTCCACAGCTGGCTCGTTGGCGCATCTCGACCCAACTACAGTGTACTAGAAGGACACTGTAACCCTACACCCTGTTACAGTGTTCTAGGACACTACAACCCAACTGCGCGAACGTTCTCGTGCTACTGGTCACGCGTTCGTCGTCGTCGTCTTCTTCCACAGCTGGCTCCGTTGCCGCTCATCATTACACCCGAGAATTGCACTTCTCTTCTGTCGTCGTAATGGGGAGGTTGTGTTAAAAATTATTTATGGGGGTATGAGCCATTGCTCAAGAGGGTATGAACCATTCATTGTCTTACATGACGGAAAGCATTCAATAACTTCGCTGTAAACGGATGGCGCCATCGTGAACGTCAAGGTCTGCAATACACATTACAGCTTGCACAAATCCTAAGGTCTCACCGCGCAGTATGGTCACTGGATAAGGTGCGGATTACAGATGGGTATTAAAGTGGATTCAGACCTCAAAGTGAGGACGGTGAAGGGGAGAAATAAGTCGTCGCGATGAGCAAGCATGTCAGATGGCGTATACGCCACAGTTGAGTCTGGCACGGCAGCACACGACAAGGTCGCAAGCACCGACGTCTCCGAAGGTAGATCATCATCAACGAAGACTCTGCGAACACCGAGGTCAGCGCCGACCGATGGTGAATCATATATTGGCGAAAGCGCCACTTGCGCGCGAGAACAAGCGATTATGGTCCTTCGACGTGACAGGGAGTCCCACCCGAGGATGAGATCATGAGAACAGGGGGGCAACCCAAAAAACTCTATGATGTACAAAACGTCTTGGATGATTACATATTGGTGCCTACAGCTGTAGGGTGAATGCGTTGCGCGCTAGCAGTGCTGAGTGCCATGCCAGATAGAGAGGTCGTGACTTTTTTCAGCTTGCGGCAGATGCATAAGCGGCGGTCCCTGTATCGACAAGCGCTTGTGCGGATGTTGCCTCAACATGGACGTCAGTGACATTCTGCGGTGAAAACTGAGGGCTTAAAAAGTTGAATGGGCTTGAAGTTCTTGCTTCCGGAACTGCGCTTATCAGTTTCCCTCGGCAGTAGGCGGCCGAACGCATATGTAAAAGCGACCGTCGATGCGGAGGAGAAGAGCGACTGTCTGAACGGCAGTCGCGATCGAAGGATCGCGGCGGTGAGTCAGCGGCATCTCTGAAGCGTATCTGTGCGGTGTGTTGCGGCGTGTAGGGAAACTGGGCCGGTATTTTGTAGCGGGATCGAATCCCGGCCGCGGCGGCCGCATTTCGATGGAGGCGAAATTGAAAAACGCCCGTCTGCTTGCGTTGTAGAGCACGTTAACGAACCCCAGGTGGTCAAAATTAATACGGAGCCCTCCACTACGGCGTGCCTCATAATCAGAACTGGTTTTGGCGCGTAAAACACCAGAAAGAAGATTTTGTAGCGATGCATTTCTGGTGCTAATGCCTTTTCGCGCTTATCGCGCTTTGTCAGTGGTCAGAGCGGCGGTCCGCTCGCGTTATCAACGGGATCAGCCGGCCGTGAGCGGTGGATGATAAGATTAGTATAGAATGAGTCATGAGGCATCGCTACAAAACACCGGCCCTGGACGAAAGCGCCATGGTTCCAGGACGTGTTGCGACGACAAAAGCGCACAACGTGACCAGCAATGCCACAGGCGAAGCAAATAGGCCTGTTGTCTGGCGTGCGCGACGTGTCGGCTTGATAAAGAAGCTGGGGTTAAAGTCCCTATATAAGAAAGTACCGCCATCCTTTGATAAACGCCGCTTCTCTCTCTCCTGTATCTCCGATTGGACGATGATAGAGCGCGCTTTTCACTTCTTTATATTTTCTTTTTTTCCGCCTCAGAGCCATGTTGAAAGTCCTCTGCGCAGCCGCAGTCGCCGGCGGCGGCGGCGGCGGCGGCGCGCGCCCGGCCTGAAAGCTTCAACGTGGACTTTCTAGGTGCGCCACCGTCGACTTGGCTTTCGCAAGCAAAAAGTAAAGAAAAAAAAGCAAGCGCTTTAGGAGAGGAGGCGGCGGCGGAAAGAGTAGATGGCGGTACTTTTCTTATATAGGGACTTTAGCTGGGTGACTGACGTGGAACGGGAGAGCAAGGGGAACCCGTTGCTTTGGTAGGGGACGGGATATGACGTTAGGGGTGGCCTTGAGATCGCGGCAGCGAAGTTTAGCGGCGGAGGAGTGACGCACTATGGGCAGTCGGCCTAGGAGAGCGGTGGCGCCACAGGAGCTGGCGGGCGAAGGGGGTGAAGGGCGTCAGATATTTGGGCACCGATGGCTTGCTTCGCGGCCGGAGTCAGTGTTGAGGCAGGCTGCTGTTGACGATGATGATCATTTGCCAAGGTTGATGATGAGTTGCAAAGGAGCCCAAGCACTGGTGCTCCCCATTTCCTGCTGACTCGCCTGCGAAGACTACGCAAAAATAGCAGAACGCTCCTTGAAGGTTCTCTGAATAAAGAAACCATGGCTAACGATCTACCCAGTGAGGTTGGAATTTCAGGTTTGTTTTTCTTTGTGGCTGGATAATCATAATTATCCGGAGGGGTCCAGGGATGAAGGAGCAGCCTCTCCACCCTCTCTGGATCAAGTACATGTTTAGTCTAATTGAGAAAAAAAACCAGTCAAACGTATTTGCACTAGTCGAACCGAGGGTAGGCGAACCAAAATGTGTTAAGTGCCACGCCACTCTGCTTGGGTATTGCTCCATGGAGAAGGCGTCACTTCGCACGGCGCTGACTGTAGAGAAAAGGTAACTTGGAGCTGCATGGCAGCCGCCATAATTTCCCGGTAGTGCTTGCCGTACTTTAGGGCCTGCTGCGATTTATTCTAGGGTGATACACTATAAAGTTGCGCATTTTCCTGAGTCACTACAGAAGTTCCGACTCGCTTGGCTTTTCGGATGTGCAGAAAAAGAGGCAGTTTTGTCCATTGATGGAGGTAGCTCTGTTCCTCCGCCTGTTTCATCCATTCGGACTTTCTTGAAGTGCGGACTCACTCCCGAGGAGCAAAGCGCCTACGAAGTGCAACGTCGAGCATGCGCTTGGTGTTTTTTGCACCAGCTACATCGGTGGTGTTCGCCGCCCGCCGGCGACTATTCGGTTGCATTCTCATCTCTGTTCCTGCCATCGCTCTTCGTCGGCGCGTTGCTCCTCGGGAGTCTGGACTATACGCGAGAGAGAGAGAGAGAAACGTTTATTCTTTAACAGTGTCCCGAGCGAGGCCCGGTATCACCCTGAGGTGGGAAGGTTCCTTAGTCCAGGAACCCTCTGGCTTCGGCTGCCCTCTTGGCCCTGGCGACGAGTTGTCGTTGGTCTTCCAGGTCCCCGAGGGCGAGCTTGGCCTCCCACGTTTCGAATAGGTGGTCTTCGTTTGCTTGTGGTGCTCGCTTAGCGTCCATTTCCGGCTGCATTTCGCTATCTTCATGCCACGGGCATTCCAAGAGCAAGTGTGCCAGGGTGTCGGGAACGTTTCAGAGTGGGCAGAGGTGGCTGTGGAGCGCGGGTAGAGGCGGTGCATTATATTTCCGTGAGTGTAAGTATTACTTTGTAGGCGTCTGAGGACCACGCTTTCTTCTTTGCCGAGGTTTGGGTGCGGTGGAGGGTGCACGCGGCGCTCGAGCCTGTAGTGTTGCAATATCGCCGCTTGAGGAAACGAAGAAAACACACACGGACTATACGCGAAAATCACGGAGTTAGCGTCATATAATAAGAGAATGTGGGTGCAAGTTTAGTTTGCGTGCTCGAAAGCGAGAAAATGAACGCGCAGGGAATCTACCCCGACACCCTGTCCTGCTCCGCGCTTGTATTGCGCTTAAAACTATAAAATAACCTTAGACTCCACGTTTTACTACAACATTCCATTTATTTTGTCGAGACTCCACCAGCGTCGGCTTCACTGCCGCCAGTTTATTTTTTAATTTTTTTATGTTATCGGTTTTTGTTTTCTATCTTATATGTAAGGCAAGGAAAAGTCGCCTTCGTTATTTTCTCCCCTCATGCCACCCGACAGGTTTCCTTTTCTTTTTGCTTAAGCATGCCACCGATACGGACAGAGCTCCGTGCTTTTGCTATCGACAGGCTGGAAAACTCGAACCACTCGTGTGGCCTGCGTAGCGCTACACACGGCTTGGGAACCCTTGGCGCATCTTTTCACCGTGTTCCTTTGCATCCGCGCATCCCCGGCGCCAGCAATTATCCTTTGAGGGCGTGTTTTCGCTGTCATGTGGAATTGCTTGAAATGCCTTCCTCTGGTCACAATCACGGCTATCCTGCAATGTTTGCTTAGGCTTGTTTTTTTTCTATTGTAGTACTCGGGGAACGGGAATGCATGACATGTGTCGGTGTGTCATTTTCACGCAAATGACTGCAGACAGCTCGCCGCTGCCATTGAAAGAGACGCACGCGTTTTTCACTGGGACTGGAAGCAAACATGCTCGGTCCGCACAGGCGGAGAGCTTCTCGAGTGCCAATGGGCCGGGAAAGCATCGGTCCTTAATAAAGGAGCCTCCGCGGGGTGAAAGACGAAAAAGGAAAATGAGACGCGAAGGAACGGGATGGTGAGGTGCCAGGCTGTGCAAAACAGGCGGGAAAGGCATCGCTGAGGTCGTCTTTAAAATCGAAGGCTTGAGGAAACGAAGAAGAGGGAAGTAATATGAGGAACGTTGCATCGTGTGAAAAATTGTGGCAACTGGTGATTGCTGTGAAGGCGCGTAAACATTTTAGTAGCACATAAATGTACGATAGAATTTCGAAGGTGATGTCAGGACCCCCTTATCCTGTTTACTGCCATAGTAAACAGCTTGGCCGAGTTGCAACCGAGAGAACGCACGTACAATTACATATGCGGTTTTCTATCCAACCGTACGGTCGAACTCTCGGTGGGCATTCTAGTCTCCAAACCGATCGAACTCGGAGATCGCGGCACTCCTCAAGGAGCAGTTTTATCACCTTTCTTATTTAATCTCGCAATGAAGTCGGTACCATCCAAACTCGACACGATACCCGGCCTGCGACACACTCTCTATGTCGACGACATTACGCTCTGGACGACCACGGGATCCGACGGACAAGTCGAAGAGACCCTGCAGAAGGCAGCCGACACAGTCGTCCAGCATGTGACTGACGCGGGTTTAGAGTGCTCGCAGAGCAAATCGGAGATACTAATACTGTGACCCCCAGACCGGCGCAGAATAAAAACCCCACTACCCAACATAACGTGTACATCAACAACACTGCAATATCTCACGTGGATTATATGAGGATCCTGGGCCTTTTTGTACAAAAGAATCGCCACAACAACTTCACCATTGATCGTCTCACCATAGCAGTGAATCAGACGGTCCATTTAATCACCCGAGTGAGGGCACGCAAGCAAGGTATGAAGGAGGAGGAGCTACTCTAAATCATCCACTCCTTTGTCATCTCAAGGCTCACCTACGCCCTTCCTTACCTACATCTACTCCAAACTGAAAAAGCAAAACTGGACCGCCTCATTCGCAAAGTGTACAAATCTGCGCTGGGGCTCATCCGTACCACCCCTACCGAGCACCTCCTAAGCCTGGGGTTGCACAATACCGTGGAATAACTTCTAGAAGCACACCGCATGGCGCACATTCACCGACTACAGGGAAGCAAGACAGAACAGCTGGATCTGGCCGCATCGGGCACAGTGTCTCCAACGCACAACGATCCTGCCACCGTTCCCCCCAACATCAGAAAGAGGTTCATCATCAAGCCACTGCCAGAGAACATGCTGGCAGGTCATCACGGCGGCAGACGAAAAGTGAGAGCTCAAGCCCTGCACAAAACCCACGGGTCCAACTCCGAAGCAGCATACGTTGACGCTGCTCAATATTCCTTGCCCCATAACACGTACGCAATTACCGTAATTAGCCTCCCCAATATAACCAACAACAATAACAACAACCAATTTACTCCCCGAGCAACACCAATACGGACGGGCTGTTCTGTGCGTGCCTTCAACTCGGCGGAGGCAGAAGAGGCGGCCATTGCCCTCGCTGCAGCAGCCGGATTTACAACTATAATCAGCGACTCAAAGACCGCCATATCCAACTTTGCACGTGGAATCGTGGCCCCAGCCACGCTACGACTACTGCATCCCCTACTCTCCCCTAAACAACAAGAGAGTGAAGAAGAACCCACCCCAATTGAATTGATATGGGTCCCGGCTCCCGCAGGGAACCTGGGGAACGAGGCGGCCCACCAGTGTGCTCGAGGATTCGTCAGCCGAGCGGTGGGTCCAGTCTCTGACCCAGGGGACCTGGTAAGCGAGCCACTGACCACATACTACGAAATTGCCCAATACTACCGCCTCGCAAGACGGACAAAACCCCCACCTCATCCCAAGCTCACCAAGGGACAAGAAGTCACCTGGCGCCGACTCCAAACGCACTCCTTTCCCAGACCACAAATATACGCACACTTTTACCCTGACTTGACAGACCCACACTGCTCATTATGTGGGTCCATAGCCTCCTTAAATAATATTCTCTGGGACTGCACAGATGATCTCCCCCCACCAGATCTCCTGGCTGCTCACTCGCCTGAAGCGTGGGAAGCGATACTCATGAACCCAAACCTGGAGGTTCAACTTCGGGCCATGAAAAGAGCTTAGGAGGTGGCTGTAAGGCACCACCTGGTAGCCACCCCTCACTAAGCAAATTAAAATAAAGTTGCTTCCTCCTCCTCCTCCTCCTCCTCACAGTTACAACTCTGTGTGCGTTTCGTTGCTTTATACATGGTGTCAGAAGTATAGCTCATCGGCCAAATTTGAATAGCTTGCCGCCTCCTGGATGCATGGTGCTATCTCAAAAGGCTACGCAGAACTGGAAGCGCCCGGATTATATTACCAACCAACCGCGCTGCTGACGTCCTCTGTCCTACGCTGTAAAAAAAAACACTCATTGAAAAAAAATTATGTCGTGATTTGTTTTGGACTTGCAGATTTTCTGTCATTTTACATAGACTGTTCTGTATTAGGTACAGAAAATTTCTTAACTACACAGCATTTGTACATGTTATTTTTGTTCGCAGCAGCATATCAGTTTTCAGTTGTCTCTAATTTTACAGAGCTTTTCCGTTTTGAAAATTAAATTAAATTATGGGGTTTTCCCTTCCAAAACCACGATCTGATTACGAGGCGCGCCGTAGTGGGGGACTCCGGAAATTTGGACCACCTGGGGTTTTTTAACGTGCACCTAAGTCTAAGTACACGGGTTTTTTGTTTTGAGTAACAGGGAAGTAATGTAAAATCGAAATATATGTACAGCGAGAACAAAAAAATCTCACACAACAGAAATCATGACTTTGCCGTTTTTTTTCTATATCTCACATGCCAGTCAACTCTGGCACACATATCCTTTGTCGGAAACGCTTTGAATCAAATGCATCATGGGAGTGAAACACAAACAAATTAATTTAAATGCAATAAAAATCTCAAAAGCAGTGGTGTGTTCTGTCATCTTCGATCCTTTCCTTCGATCGCTTCCTCTGGTTCACGGTGGAAATCATCCTAAAGAAAAAAAGAGGCTCCTGTTTAGCGTCGTGGAAGTATCGAAATATAGTTAGATTCATTGTTGCTACATATGCATCCACTTGCTGCTCCTTAAAAATCCATTACACCCATGTCCACTAAAACTACCTTCACTTAAATGAAAATTCTATACGCATGATGCAAATAAAATATTCCCACATAAGTATGACAGAAAATTTCAGCCTTGTGAAGGCAAGAGCAAGCAATTTATGGCCGTTTAGACATAGGAACCATACGACACACAAAGAAAGGGGAGCGCGATGTACAAGAAATATGCTCTAAAAGAGTTGACTATTGGGCTAGTTGGTGTTTAGACATATGCGCATATGACATGCGCCTGTGTTCGTCTGGTCTTTTCTTGTGTTGTGTGTGTTGCGCTTTTAACAATGGCCATTATTCCATGGGGCGAAATGTATACACGCTTGGGTGCTTAGATTTAGACTCACGCCGAAGAAACCTAAGTGGTCAGAATTAACCGGGAGTCTCGTACAACGGCGTGCGTTTCAAGGAGTTCGTGGTTTTGGCACCTTAAACCCCAGAATATAAAAAAGAAATTCGTGCGAGCCACAGTTGCTTTGCCATCCTGATGATATTTGCGGAGTGTTGACACTAAGTTATTGCGTGACTTCGCAGTATGTTCGGGATGGTGTCACCTAATTTGCTCGCAACTAAACTGGCCTGGTATAATACTGGACCTAACATTAAGGACCTAACTGAATGCCTTCCGTCCCATTCGATTGTGTCTTTTGGCACTAAGAGGCACGAAAACCAATAAACAGAATTTAAAAGGGCCATGCAGATTGAAAAGGTCGACGTAAAACGTATACATTCAATTTAGCTGATTACACACACAGATTACACAGAACTGGACTTGTCTTCTTCGAGAAGTGGACTTGTCTTCTTCAAGAAGACAAGTCCACTTGTCGAAACGTTGGCTCCTGCTCTCACCTTGTTCTCGCTTTACTCATCGTCTTCAATTTCCATCTCCCGCATTCTCCGTGTTTTCCATAAACTAAAGGTGCTACACAAGACATACGAGTGTGCGTGTTTATGTCAATAGTATCTGTTTATATTGTGTTACTTCAACAAAATGACTGAATGGAAAACTATCCAACCAAAGTCAACTTGATTAATCAAGTAAACAAATCGAGAGGCGCAGATAACTTCCGCAGCCCGCGTGATACCCACTGTTCGTACCTGCAGTTTATGTGGCGAATACCTCTGTGTAGAAGATTCCCTGGTGCTCCGTTGAGCTCGACGTCACACAGCACACAATGAGGCAGCCGTGCTGTTTGTGCACTGGGCGTAAGAAAAAATCAACGGCACACAAATTTATTACGCCTCGGGTTTTGTTTCTTCCAATTAGCGCACATTGGTTTGTTACAGTCGATGTAATTCACCGAGCTATCAACTGGCAATACATTTGAAAAAAATGATTTAGGATTATGTAGGAACTTGAGCTTGAATTAGCAGTCACTCCGTTAGTTTGTTTACCAGGTAAGCATCTATATTAAAGACGTTTTTTTTTTGACAGGCAGTTTAGGTAGTTTAACAAAAGTGATGTTACATCTAATAAAATATATCTGTATTTTGTTATTACATATTAAGCAGTGCTTGGATGATTTGTGACGCTTTTTGTTAACCCTTGTCGCTTTAACACCAAATTTTATGGTGCGGGACCTGTGGGCACCATGTTAGTCATGGATGCAAACACGGTTGGTCACGATCTATTTGTTGAAATATTGTTACGAGCTGTATTAACACACAAGCTTAATTTTAGGTATGTGCAGTCTGTTTCACACTTAGGGGAAATCTCGGAGCGCATTGCATCGCGATGCGGCGAGCGCTGAAGTCGGGTGCCGGAAGTAACTCGCGCAGGCGCAGACGGTCGAGGCGTGTTATCTTGAACCGCGGCGACGATGCGGCAGCGCGTGCCGGCCGCATCGTCGAGAAGCTTGCTACTGTCATGGGCCGTTCATCGTTACTGCGGGCACTAAGACGATAATGTCAACTAAGCGTTGTGCGCACATTTTTGTGTCTCCTTCTTGTCGCTGCTTATTATGGTAGCACACACAGTGAAGAAATAGGTGCGCACGCACTCAGTATCTCGGCCTTTCGAAAGAACAAACGAAGCGTGCTGTCAAAAAAACTGTGTAGAACCCCATTTTTGCCAATGAAGGCTCAGAGGTTGGTGTCGCACAACATTTAGCTCACATTATCAGCTCAGTGCCCGCAGTAACGATGAACTGCCCTTGACAGTAGCACGCTTCTCGACGATGCGGCCAGCGCGCGCCGCCGTAGCAGTCGACGGGGTTCAAGATAACGGGGTTCAAGATAAAATTGATTTGCTTGAAGAATGAATACTGCGTTCACGGCTTCATCTTTGCGAGGCTTCTCGTTGAATGCCAATCGTTATAGGTATTATCTCGTAGAAGATTTTCCTGGCTGCGCGCATGCGTTGTTAACGGAAGCAGGCAATCAGTCGCCGCCTTGCTTTGTTGGCGGTGATGACCTAAACGTGTACCCGCAACCATTTTAACATTCTTTTTTATAATGGAAGCCGACAAAATTACATTGGCGCCTTAAAAAATTAAATTGAGACCATCAATAATAAGAAAAGGAATTCTTGCTCGCATGGTCTAAGTAATTCTTAGAGCATCACCTGCGAAGCAGTAACGAAAAAATACCGAACAATACGTGTTGTTACAGATTCAAGAGCAGAGAAGATCGAAGGAAGCAGCCTGTCTTGCGCGACACTACGCCCTTCTCCCGCTTTCGCCATACCATCCTCCTCCGCTTTCCTCCTCGCGCACTCTGAGCTTTCATCATCATCATCATCAGCCTATATTTATGTCCACTGCAGGACGAAGGCCTCTCCCTGCGATCTCCAATTACCCCTGTCTTGCGCTAGCGTATTCCAACTTGCGCCTGCAAATTTCCTAACCTCATCATCCCACCTGACTTTCTGCCGTCCTCGACTGCGCTTCCCTTCTCTTGGTATCCATTCTGTAACCCTAATGGTCCACCGGTTATCCATCCTACGCATTACATGGCCTGCCCAGCTCCATTTCTTCCGCTTAATGTCAACTAGAATATCGTCTACCCCCGTTTGTTCTCTGATCCACACCGCTCTCTTCCTATCTCTTAACGTTACTCCTAAGATTTTTCGTTCCATTGCTCTTTGTGCGGTCCTTAACTTGTTCTCGATATTCTTTGTTAACCTCCAAGTTTCTGCCCCGTATGTTAGCACCGGTAGAATGCAATGATTGTACTCTGAGCTTTAGCCGGCAGTAAAAAACAGCACCGTTTCTGTACGTCTACATTAACATAGGCGACTGACAGAGGTCATTAATGAGTGACTTGCCGATGTGAATGTCGCCTAAGCGAAATGTGACGCAAGGAGTGTACGCATGGTCGCAGAATCGCGTCCTTTATTTTTACACATGGGGTGTACAATTGACCCTATGAGCGCAGCCATCATGATCGTGAAGCAGGTTACAGAAGTTGACATCTGCCATTTGGTATGTGCTCGTCACCGACAACGGTTAACAATAAAGCCTCATCTCCCATTTGTAAGATCACTGAATTATCCATAAATTACATACATGGAGAGGACCGAGAAAAGCAAATGCATGGCCAGTTTGACGAGGCCATCGAATCCTGCTACCTTCGGAGGAGCAAATGTTTCTCTAAAAACAAAGTAGTCGGAAAGAAATTGTCGTGGCCGCCCTAGCTGTATCCTGTCTTAGGAAACGTCGCGAGCTACATTCGCCGAACTTCTGCTTTGATTTTTGGTTCATAGCAGATCGTAAGTTAATATTCCTAGGCTCAGTTCCTCCCAGGATGTTAGCTCTCTTAAACTATACGCGAGCAGTGTTCAATATAAACTCCGGCCTTCAAGACGTTTACTGGGACAACAGCAGGCTGTCGCAACAGGCGCCGCCTTCCTCACGACGGCTGATGCACGCAACGTAATCCTCATGCATTTCATTGTTGCCTACACGGTGTGATCATTTTTCACGTTATGAAATGTTTAAAAACTGTCTGCTTGAAATAGCATAATTCTAGTTGCTGAGTCGGATTATTCAGGGAGGCCGACATTATTTGCAGGAAAAATCAAAATATATATTAAACTAATTATCCAAATATCACTAATAACGTCTTAATGAGTTACTTCACGCCACATATTGTAACTTACGAATGGTAACCGTTTGTTTGCAAGGCGTATTCATTTGGAATTGAATTTCAGAATGACACCAGTTTAGAGATGCTGGCCGTCAAACTCGCCTTAAAATGAATCAATTCATAAATAAATAAATAAATCAATAATTCAAGTCTACTTTGCTTTTAGAGGAGTAATATGGACTAAAGGTTAGAATGGATTGACAAAAGGTCTAGATTCCATTTTACATGATGGCACACGACAGTGCAGGAGAGAGAGACAGAGAGAAACAACTTTTATTTAAAACGGCAAGTGTAAGAGGAGGAAACAACAATTATTTTCACATATAGCAGTGTACTCAACAGATAATAAATTTATGGTAATTATCATGTACTTATTTCCTGTAAATTGCAGTGAAAGACGGAATACAGAACTGTTGAGGAGGATCGTGAAAAATTCTGCAGAAAAAATGGGCCTCTAGGGTTGTCTTCACATCTGATGCTTTATATTTCTCCATCTTGACAAAAAATACCATAATATGAACCATGCACAACCGTGACATACGGCAGCCGCAGCAGCAAAAAAAGCAAGAAATAAAAAAAGAGAGAATGTGCAAAAAATTTGTATAAACACCTGTTTATAGGTGGTAAAAAGATTCATTTCTGGCTAAAGGCTTTAATTATAAATTCGTTTTGTGTTAAATGTGCAGGCTCGGTCGATAGGTGTTCTCTGAGAGCCTATTGAAAGTCGCTAAGGAGCTTACGTTTGTAAAAATTGAAGCGATTCTCGAATGAATTATCTTTTCTATGTCTTTAGAGAAAATGGGAATAAGGAAGACACGGTGGGAGTTTCTTGGAGTGTTCCTGTTGCCCTGTTTAGAAATCAGTACTACTCGAGCAACCGGCATTTCTACGGGGAAAATACCTGCAGGGAAAATTAGATTGAGAATATGGATTGAGAACCAGTCTTTATCATCAGGCGAGCTGCCTGTGGATTGGAAAATTGCCAAGGTAGTTCCTCTATTTAAATCTGGTGACAGACACTCACCCCGTAATTATCGTCCAATTTCACTAACTTGCATATGCTGCAAATTTCTTGAACACATTATAGCTTTTCATATCTACGATCACCTTGAATCAAATAACTTTATTTTCCCTAAACAACATGGCTTCAGAAAAGGCTATTCATGCCGATCAAACCGATTGCCTCTTCCTCGATTTCGCTAAGGCGTTCGATACTGTACCTCATTGCCGTTTAATCTCCAAGTTGTCTGCCCTTTGTATAGATTCTTTAACACTGCCTTGGCTTCGTAACTTCTTGTCTTCACGTCAGCAATTTACAGTGGTCAATAACATTTCGTCTAACCTTTGCGACGTCACGTCCTGTGTCCCCCAAGGCAGTGTGCTAGGTCCATTACTTTTTTTAATATACATCAACGACTTGCCCGCTAGCCTTTCATCCTCCGTTAGGTTGTTGGCTGACGACTGCGTCATCTACCGCAATATTAAAAGTTTCGACGATCATTATAACCTGCAAAATGACCTTGACCTAACCAATAGATGGTGCGTAACTTGGCAGATGTCCCTTAACGCCTCAAAATGTAAGTTAATTTCGTTTAGTAGAAAGCGCACTAACTCGGTATTTCACTATTCCATTGATGATACCATAATTTCGGCTACCCCATCGTACAAATATCTCGGCGTTCACCTTTCATCGGATTTATCCCGGACAACGCATATAGCAGCTGTCTCATCGAAAGCTTCTCAATCTCTCGGCTATCTGCGCAGAAACTTGCGCAACGCTCCTTATGATGTACGTAAGTTAGCATACCTTACTTATGTTCGCCCACAATTAGAATACGCTTCATCCACATGGTCACCATATCAAGATTATCTAATCCGTATGTTGGAAGGTGTTCAAAATAGGGCAGCCAGATTCATATCTGGCAACTACGACTATCATTCAAGTGTTACCCGAATAAGGCAAGACCTTACATTTCAGTCATTGGAAGATCGCCGTGTCATCGCTCTTTTATGTCTTTTTCACAGGTACATTTATAGTAATACATTTCACTGCTTGCCGCTTCATGCACCTATGCGCAAATCTCTACGCATTCACAATGCACTTAGTTTTGCACGCATTCATGGTCTAACGAAGGCATTTAACTCATCACCATTACCTCGAGCTATTGCACATTGGAATAGTCTTCCGGATCACATTGCATCCATCTCTAATCACGAACCATTCCGTGATAACTTGAATTCGTGGCGTATTAATATTGTATAAAGATGTTGTACTTTGTTTGCTTTTTTGTAATATTTGTATTGTTGCCTTTTTTTTTCGTCTGTATCTTTGTTTTTTATTTATTTCTTTGTAGCTTTTTTTAACTTGTAATTACTGTTGCCCCCCTTCCTCAATGCCCTTCAATGGGCCTGTAAGGTATTTTGAATAAAAAAAATAATAAATAAGACCGGAGTTCATATCTTAGCGTGGGTTTCACAGGCTAGATTTGAAGTGCACGCACATGTTTACATATTTTTTTTACAGAACTAAAAGAACAATCAACTTCCGCGCAGCTAGAAGGGGAAGAAATGTAGCGAGTCTCTGATGTCTGTATTCGTTAAGAACTGGTCAGTGACATAGCAGCTGTCACATGCATTATTTTACTAATTTCACTGCTGAATGAAAAGCTGTTGAAGGACGTCGCAGATGCTTCCCCGGAAAGCTATTTGCCGCCATATTCGATGCAATGTACAACTCAAGGACCGCTGTTTGAGTACATGAGTGCTTTTATGTTTCACCAGGTTGCGTCAGATCGTTCCACGTTTTGCCCCGGGAATCGGTTAATAAGGCGAGAATTCTACGCTTCTGTGAGCATTGACGTGCGCTTGTTACGATAGGTTTTGAATTGCCCAAGTAATACCTGGTTGTTACAAATTTCACATATTGTGCGTGTTTGTGCTTTATCATTATTAGTAAATTATAACTGACACATGGATGCTGCGCCTTTGAATGTACACGGAGCTTTCTTAGGGGTAAGTGGGCGTCGTATCATTTTTAGGAATCCTATAAAAGACGTGTAAGCATCGTCATTATTGTTGGAGGCACTCACTACTCCAAACAATTTAGTTTATGGCGCATCGAAATAAGTGAAGGCGTTGTGGACTTACTATACCTGAATAAATTTGAACTGTGATTTTTGTGCGTTTCAAGACAAGTATTCGTCATAAACATAAATATACCGATATGATCGCTCATACTACAACCACAAAGATGGCTGTTATTACATCGATGCTGTTAGCCCCTACTTGGTAGCATAGCGGCTTTATGCCTTTCGATGCACAAAAAAGGCACATAGATATACACAGAGCACTATGTATTGTGCATGTGCCCGACAGTGCATGTGCCTCTCTGTGTTGTATGCATTATCGTGGCGTCTATTTCTACGTATGCTGTACTAACCACAATCTAATTCCTGTTACTATGTTTCACTGGATGATTCTTTACGATGCGTCATGTTGCCAATTCTCACCAAGTATGTCTGGGGCTTTCGTAGTCGTCGTAGTAGTTTCCAGCTGTGCTGCAGGACTTGGATGTCGGCCTTCATCCTTGAATAGAAATGTTAATCAATATTAGGAGAGCTGTATGTAGGGCTGGCCAGAGATACTTTGCAACTATATCATCATACGATACAAGATACTCGAGCCACAAGTATTTGAGATACAGATACAAGACCCCAATGTAAATATTGTACCCGATACGATACTTACCATTTGTATCTTAAGATACTTCGATACACTTCCAAATTTCTCTCTCTGTATATATATATATATATATATATATATATAATGTAGGAGCAAGCGTATATGTACGCAAATGTTTGCTTAAAGATTTTTAACTCCGAACGACCTTGTTTCATTTAAGAGAAATGCCTCTTAGGACCTCATAATGTTCGTCTTTCCCGCTCAAAGTATAATATTTTCCTTCCGAAAAAGATCATTGGGGTTGCTTTAGCTGCGTAACATGAAAGCTTTTGTACGCTGCCCTATCACTAGTTTTTTGCTTGTCGCTTTTATATATGAGGAGTCGCTGCTCTCCTTTCCGACCAGCTGGAGGGTAGACATCTAATTACAAGAACGTCCATAAGAATCCTCTGCACGACGGCGCAAATAGCGCTGAGGAGGTTCGCCTTATCCGTAAAAATTAGGAGGGAGAGAGAGAAGTCTAATAACCCGAAATGCTGAGAGGTCGGCATGAGGTTTATTTCTCTAGCCAGCTACTCTGCGTTGGGTGAAACGGAAGACGGAAAGAGGGAGAAAGAGGCGCATGACGGGTGACGATGAGCAGTATAGGAGGATATGTAAAACTTATGGCAAGCAATTTGATATACTCAAAGCCTACAGTCCAGGCACGTACTTTTTAAAAAGTCAAGTAACGCCCGGATGGCCTTAAAACTAGATTGAGCGTCTGGCCAAGGGCCTAAAGTAACGTCCTGCGACAACGGTGGGCTGTCGAGACGCGTAAGGTCGTTGCTAAACATTTGCCGCTCTTCCACGTACTTTGGGCAGTCACAAAGCACACGACCCATAGTCTCATTCGCATTTCAGAACTCACAGTCTGGAGACTCGGTAAAGAAAACAAAACACAAAAAACAAAATAAAGAAATGAGAAAGTCGGCTGCGCGCAGACGTTCGCGCGCTCGTTTTTGTCGAGACAGTACTTGTGGTCTACCGAGAACAGCGCAAGACGTTACCTGCCATGGTTGTACCTGGAAGGAAGCCGTCACTACTTGGACGTGACTGCCTTGTAGAACTGGGGATCGACTGGAAGTGCGTATTCACGGTATAGACAGTAGGAATGGTGGAGGCGCTGCTACGCAAGTATAGCGACATTTTTTCTACGGAGTTTTCTGCAAGGCTAGACTGGTTCCCTTTTCCCTGCGGACAGCAGTCGAAGAAGAAATTCGACAGCTCGAACGGAACGGGGTTCTGGTTCCCGTGGCACAAAG
Source organism: Dermacentor silvarum (assembly GCF_013339745.2). Lineage (NCBI taxonomy): Eukaryota > Metazoa > Arthropoda > Arachnida > Ixodida > Ixodidae > Dermacentor > Dermacentor silvarum. Next base: position 42,434,551 of record NC_051163.1, read on the forward strand.
CGACTGGTCTACTCCAGTGGTCGTCGTCCCTAAGGCAGACAAGGTGAGGCTGTGTGGAGACTTTAAAATTACCTTAAATCCTTGCAGAATGACCAAGTATTATTCATTACCCTTAGTAGAAGACATCTTTGCAGTAATTGCGGGAGGCAAGGTCGTCACTGTCTCAGACCTGACCACTGCGTACCAACAAATATAAGTGCACCCTGACTCTCAAAAGGTGTTCACGCTTAACACGCCCATCGGCTTATTTCAGTACCTCCGCATGCTATACGGAATTTCTGGTGCCCCAGCCATATTCCAGTCGGTGATGGATCAAGTATTAAAGGCGTGAAGGGCGTTGTCTGCTATCTCAATGATGTCCTCATCACTAGAGCGCCCAAAAGGGAATGCTTCGAACGCGTTGAAGCCGTCCTTACTCGGTTTCGGGAGCACGGCGTTCGGCTCAAGCAAGAGAAATGTAAGTTCTTTAAAGAATCTGTCGCCTATCTGGGCATATTATTAGTGCAAGTGGAATTAAGCAGTGCACGGAAAAGCTTGAAGCTCTTAGGAATGTGCCAGCTCCAAAGAATTAATCGGAACTAAGAGCGTACCTTGGCATGCTATCTTTTTACTCTAAGTTCATCCCCAACATATCCAGACAGCTGAAACCACTATATTAATTACTTAAGGGAACTCGGCAGTGGCAGTGACCCAAAGACGCTGAAGAGTGCTTGCAGAGGAGCAAGCGTTGGTTGACAAGTGACAGTGTCCTAACTTTCTACAATCCGGACATGTCAATAGGCCTTGTAGCAGACGGGTCTGCATACGGAGTGGGGGCGGTGCTCTTCCATGAAATCGAAGGAAATGAAAAACCGATAGCATACGCTTCGCGAACACTAAGTAAAGCAGAGACTGGGTACTCCCAAATAGAAAAAGAAGCGCTTGCCGTGGTGTTCGCTTTCAAACGATTTCATGAATATATTTATGGACGAGAGTTCACTATATAGAAGAGCTATGAATTGGGCTAGTTGGTGTGCATTCGTTTTTTCTTGCGCTAAGTATAGTAGGACGCCACAGGGATTGAACAGACACTGAAATGAAGCGGACACGAAGTGACACACGGGAGCGCAATTTACTACCAACTGGTTTATTGTCAGATCATTATACAGTATTTAAAGCACACAGCGCCATATTGCGACTGCGTGAACTATGATTACAGCAGAATCACTCCGACCAATACCCAGTACTTGGGTGGACAAATGGGTTGTCCACCCCAGTACTGGCTCAGCTATTTGGAAAGATTTCACCATCTGAGAAGACTTCAAGGCGCCTGTGCAAGATTCTTCGAGCAGAAACGTGGAGGCAAATACGTTTCTTCAGGCACCACATCGTCGCCATCTGTGAATCAACGCTGGATCCTCTGCATACAAGAACGATGACAAGGTATTTATACGATCTAGCTGAAGAAAGAGCGGAAGCGATGTGGAAATCATGTTTCATAGCTCTACCCAGGAAAGAGAAAAAATGTAGTACGGCCGAGGAAAATAGTGTGATTAACCTCACAAAGCAAGATCTTCCTCGGCAAGTCCTGCAGGTTCTACAGAAAGGACCGAAATATGCAGTGCAACCGAAAGTGACACCAACAGAGTACTTAGGCATGGTGCGAAGCGTCGCGGACAGGGCCCCAGAGCAAGAAAAGGTCGCGTGTATAAAGGAAGCGGTAAAAGCAGGAGAAAAGAAGGACTTTCGTCACCAAAGAACGATCGGCACCAGAAAGGTCGTAACGTTCTTGAAAAACGAAAACCTCAAGCTCCTACTCTCGGACAAAACAAGTGCCTTCGTAGTACTGAATGCCGAAGACTACAAAACCTTAGGAATGCAAGCTATCTTGAAAAACTTCAAGAAGTGCAATGTAAAAAGCAAGAAAATAGGGCAGCTAAAGAAAAAGACAGAGAAAGAATGTCATGACATGGGACTCGCCAAACTAGCAAAGAACCTCAAAGAATGCAAGACATTGACTCTCCGGCCATTCCTCTCGGTCAAGACCCATAAGGAGGGCCACCCGTTCAGAACAATAGTTGAAGATAAAGGAAGCTGGCAACGGGCCCTCGCTAACTACCTAAAAAGCTGTCTCTCTGCTCTACCGGTCGACGACCCGTTCAAAATAAATAACTCGCAGCAAGTCCCCGATTTCCTGGAAAAGTCCCCGCCAATACAGTGTTTTTCAATCGATGTCACAGAAGTGTACTACAACATACCGAAGGATAATGCAGTGAAGACAGTCGAAGATTGCGTCGACTTATATGGTTGGGCAAAATTTCAAGACGTTTGCAAATGTTCTGTGGACAATTTTTTATACCTCCTGAGAACGTACCTAAATTCCGCGTTTATCGAATATGAAGGGGAAATTTTCGCCCTGAAAGAAGGAATCGCCATAGGGTCGTGCTTAGCCCCTGTGTTGTCAGATTTATATCTTGTGGCTGGTAACAGATGACTGACAGAAACGCTCAAGGACACTAGTGTATTACGTTGTTTCAGATATGTTGATGATTATCTTGTATGCACCGAATACAGCAGACTTTGTGCAACGACTGTCAAGAGTGTGTTAAACATGTTCCAAGAGGCACACAGCGGCCTCTCTTTCACGCACGAACTACCAAAAGACTCGAGAATACAGTTTCTGGACCTTAAAATAAGCCTAACACAAAGTCACACATGTTGGTCATATAAAACGAGAGGGGAAAACAAATCTTGCGCTACGACTCGAGCCATTCAAAGGTTATAAAAAGAGGAGTAGCTAAATCGGCTATCGAACAGGCAGTTAAGAAGTCCTGCATTCACGCAGTCGCAGATAGCCTTAGCACACAGATTAACAGACTAAAGAAAAGTGGATACCCCGACAACATGATAGTGCAGGTTGGAGAGCAAATGATTACGCAAATCACCCGGCCGAAAATACGAGACAGGATTAACAAGGACAAACATAAGCGAGCTGTAGTTGTCCCTTACGTTCACAACCTCTCACACCGCCTAAAGAAGGTGGCAGAAAGGCACGACGTAAAAGTGCTCTTCTCATCACCGATCAAGTTAAGAGGGCTTTGCAAGAAAGTGAACTCAGAGAATAAAAAAGCGCAAGGACCATGTAACGTAACACACGCACAAAAATTCGTAACCTGTGAAAATAACGTCGTGTACAAGATCCCTCTAAAATGCGGTAAGGTTTACGTGGGCCAGACGGGACGCTGTCTGAACGAAAGGCTCAGAGAACATCGGTACGCATGCGAACAAGTAGCAGCATCCAGCAATCTCGCCATGCATCGTAGAACGTGCAAATGCACAGCTCACTTTGACAAGACGACAGTTGTCGCTAAAGGAAAAGACAAAATAACTAGGGAAATACGAGAGGCTTTAGAAAGAGAAGAAGAAAAAGACAACTGCGTGAGCACGCCTTCAATCATACTAACAAAAGCCGAAATAACCTACGCAAAGAATGCATACACACACAGAATGCACTGTTAGAATCATAACAACCAGAAACGTGCGTACGTGGTCTGAGTGATTCTGCTGTAATCATAGTTCACGCAGTCGCAATATGGCGCTGTGTGCTTTGAATACTGTATAATGATCTGACAATACACCAGTTGGTATTGCGCTCCCTTGTGTCACTTCGTGTCCGCTTCATTTCAGTGTCTGTTCAATCACTGTGGCGTCCTACTATACTTAGCGCAAGAAAAAATGAAAGAGTTCACTATATGCTCTGATCACCTGCCAATAAATGGCTTACTCGGACACAACAAACCCATTCCAGCACTAACCATCAGCTGCCCGAATGCAGCGCTGGAGGCTGCTGCTTGCGGCCTACCGTTACAAATGGGTATACAGGAAAGGGAAGGCTCTCGCTAATGCAGACGCATTATCGCGGCTTCCGCTAATGAACGAAGCTGACGTCAGTGACTACGTGCATTTTTTCTCGGCAACAGACGAACTGCCGTTATTAGCTGAAGATATTCGAAAAGCAACAAAGAAGGACCCAGTCCTATCGAAGGTCCACTTCTTCACATTAAATGGACGGCCAGCAAAAGTTGCCGATGAAGATTGAACATCGTACATTACTAGACGCCATGAACTATCGTTGGATCGAGACTGCGTGACCTGGGGCAATCACGTAATTGTGCCATGTGCGCGTGTTACGCCAGTTTTTAAATTGCTGCACGAAGGACATCCATGCGCGACAAGAATGAAAATGCTTGCGAGGAGCCATGTATGGTGGCCCCAGCAAACTTCGGACATAAACGACACTGTCCAGAGCTGTCTAGTCTGTCAATTTGCGCAAAACACGCCATCCCAGGTAGACTTAACGCCTTGGGCCCGTTGAAGCAAGCGATGGAAAAGAGTGCACTTGGACTTCGCTTTTGCAAACTCATGCTGGTTACTAGTCCTGTTAGATGCCTATTCCAAATGGGCAGAAGTTGTGTGCGTGAAAACAACTACAGCTGGAGCACCTGTGCAAGAGCTGCGAAGAATATTTGCCAATTTCGGTCTACCGGAAATGGTCGTCACAGACAATGGACCGCAGTTAACGCCTGCTCAGTTCTCCACATTCCTTGCCTCCAATGGCATATGCCACCTCACTTCTCCGCCTTGTCACCTGGCTTCAAATGGGGCGGCGGAAAGACGTGTGCAAACCATCAAAAAAGCCTACTAAATCAAATCGGAGAACATAAGAAGCATGGAAAGTCTATGCAGCATTGCATCGATCAGTTTTTATCCTCTAACCCATAGAGTTACATGCAATTACGAGAGGGAACTGGGGCAGTCCAGCAAGCATGAGAATCAATAAATGGGTATATAGGATAGAAAATGCTCTGGCTAATGCAGACGAATCATCGCGGCTTCCTTTTGCAATGATATTGATGATAAATTGATGATACTATCATCAGCATCGATGGAGGAGGAGGAGGAGGAATAAACTTTTATTGTGGTGGTTCCACAATAAGAGTTTATTCCTCCTCCTCCTCCTCCTCCTCCTCCATCGATGCCCATAATAGTATCTTGAAACGAACCACAAATTACGGCTGCCTTAAACAGCTTCGCTGTTAAAGACAACTGCATCACTCACGAAATTAACCTCCTGAGAAAATGTTAGGAATTTTCGAGTCATATGCAGGAGAGGGCTGACACGCGTGGGTCATTTACCAGTTGGGTGAAATTGCTAAGCCCTCGTTCTTGGTCTACTTGAAGGTGGTATATGTCGCATTTCCACTGTATCGTAAAAGCGCAACGCAAAGCTACCGTCGGACTTCCTTCCCGCGAACTGATTCTGAATGGCGCTTTGCACAACTCGCCTTTGGACGCATTGTCATTCCAGCAGCACAAGCGATACAGACAGCATTCTCACGTGGTATGGGGCGGCAAGGGCAACCCAGGGAGTGTTATTGTCCTCTTTTGAGGAGGAATGACGGTGCATGTGCATAAGATTTACCAAAAATAATTTCAACACGCTTTTTCACGCCTAAGAACAGATATACCCTACTCTCCTCTGTATGAAACATTCTGAATAACATTCTAGCAATATGAGAAGGAAAAATAAAATTACTTTCATAAAGTGCAGTGCCTAAACCCCCATTTCCAGCACATAAGTGCTCAATGCCGCTAAATTTTAGAGAGAGAGTTACCTTTTCTGTCAAAATGTCACATTTACCTTAGCACATCTTAATTGTTTCGTCAATACAAGTGCGGCGTTGCGTCGGATAGAATTCTAAAACTAAAGGTGCTACCCAAGACGTAAGGGTGTGCGAGTATACGTCAGTAGCATTTGTTTCTATTGTCTTACTTCACCAAAATGATTGAAAGGAAAACTGTCACCAAACGCTATCTGACTAATGCACAAGACAAATCGAGGAGGCGACGATAATTTGCTCAGTCAGCGTAATACGCCACGGTCGTACCTGCGATGTGGCGATGATTTCTGTGTTGAAGTTGCTCTGTTGAGCTCGACGTCAGACAGCACACAATGGGAGAGCCATGGTGTTTTGTGCACTGGGCAAAAGAAAAAAAAACAATAATCATCATCACCATCAGCCTATATTTATATCCACTGCAGGATGAAGGCCACTCCCCTGTGATATCCAATTACCCCTGTCTTGCTCTATCTGATTCCAACTTGCGCCTGCAAATTTCCTCACTTCATCACCCCATCTAGTTTTCTGCCGTGCTGGACTGCGCTTCCCTCCTCTTGCTATCCCTTCTGTAACTCTAATGGTTCTCCGATTATTCATTTTACGCGTTACATGGCCTGCCAACCTCAATTTTGTCCGCTTAATGTAATTTAGAATATCGGCTATCCCCGTTTGTTCTCTGATCCACACCGCTCTCTTCCTGTTTCTTAACATTAGGCCTAATATTTTTCGTTCCATTGCTCTTTGTGGGGTCCTTAACTTGTTTTCGAGCTTCTTTGTTAGCCTCCAAGTTTCTGCCCTATATGTTAGCACCGGTAGAATGCAATGATTGTACAATTTTCTTTTCAACGACAGTAGTAAGCTCCCAGTCAGGATTTGGCAATGCCTGCCGTATGCACTCCAACCCAATTTTATTGTTCGGTATTTTCTTTCTGATGATCAAGGTTTCCTGTGAGTAATTCACCTAAATAAACGTACCTCTTGACAGACTCTAGAGGCTGACTGGCATTCCTGAGTTCTGTTCCCTTGCCAGGCTATTGAACATTATGTTTGTCTTCTGGATATTAATCTTCAAACCCAATCTTACACTTTCTCGGTTAAGGTCCAGAATTATTCCACAGACCTCGGAACGCTGTTTGCAGCCATATTGGATGCAATTTACAACTCAGTGGCGGGTTTTTGAGTAGAGCAGTGCGTTTAAGTTTTAGCTGGTTCCGTCAGATTGTTGCACGTTTTCCCCCTGGAATGGATTATTTAGGTAAACATCCTATGCTTCTGTGAGCATTCATATGCGCTTGTTACGATAGGTTTTAAATTCCCCAAGTAATGCGGGCTGCCTGCTGCTTACAAATTTCACACATTGTGCGTGTTTCTGCTTTATCATTAATAGTAAATCATAACTGACACATGGATGCCACGCCTTTAATTTGCACTAAGCTTTTTTAGCGGGAAGTGAGCGTCGTAGAATTTTTTCAAGAATCCCACAAAATACGTGTAAGAATAGTTATTATTATTCGAGGCACTCGCTATTCCTACAAGTTTGGATTATGGCGCACCAAAATGAGTGAAGGCATTGTGGCCTTACTACCTGAATAAATTTGGACTGTGATTTCTGCGCGTTTCAAGACAAGTAGTCGTCAGAACCATAAATATCCCGAGAAGATTGCTAATACCAGTACTATAAACATGGGCTGTTGTTACAGCTAGGCTGTTGGCCTGTAGTTTCGTCAGGATTTTTCGCGGCCTGCCGAAACAGAAAAAATATACTTCAGTGTTTAAAAATGAAAGCTTTAACAATTGAAGCGAAAAGTGCATTGGCATCAGGCTTACAATATGCAGCACAGCATTGGCTTCAATAAAAAGCAAAACAACCATCTGAAACTCATAATTGATGATAAGGCTCTCGTGATAGCAAATGCGAAGCACTCCCCGCATACGTTTCCCGCTTAAGATTTCTGTTGACGTCACTAGCGTTTCACGCATAAAAGAACCACCCTTGCAACATATTTCATTGTTGTTGCAGCACCGCTCTGGATAGGCAAGGCAAATTAAGGACTCCCGAGGAGCAGCGTGAATGAGTAGAGCAGCAAAGGGAAAAAAACGGCAATACGACCAGCAGCGCCACGGTGCCAAAATAATCATTACTACCCTTACTCTAAATTAGCTTTACTAACATTACACTAAAGTAATAAACATTGCATGACACCTTCAGCAATTGTGGTGGTGGTTTTCAACAGCTTCGTTGGACAACAACGTTCCCAGCGACGGGATCACGTGTAAGCTTTTTATATCTTAACAAATTTTAGTAATGACTACATTAAGCAATCACGATCCTTCTTGGGACAATTTGATCAGAGTTGTTTTACAATGCAAGCGTCATTGGCTGAAATCACAGTGCGAAGTACTTTTTGCTGATTGCGAGAAGTAAGTAACGGGAAGGCCTTCTTCCTGCGTTTTAACACGAAAGTGTTTTATTCCGGGGTCCACCAAGACTTCACTGACGTATTTCCGTCACGGAAATACGTCATAGAACATAATACAAAGAAAGAAACCAGAAGAAAAAGTTCCACAAACATGCAAAATTTGGGAATCGAACCCACGACCTCTCGGTCCGCGACGATAGATCGCCGAGCGTTTAACCCATTGCGCCACAAACGCATTCGCAGAGAGCTACACAGACGCGCCTTATATATCTAACACTCCTCCGTGTACCCGCGCTCTTGCTCGGGGCGGTGCCGCCGCCTATGAGCAGAAAAGAGAAGTACTGCATTATGACACTAAAGCCCGGGATACATGGAGCGAACTTTCTCGACGAACTTCACGCGTCAAGTAACGACGCGGCGACACGACGCAGGATGTTTGCTGTGTTGCAATACATGCGGCGAACGCCGCCGCGCGTTGGCCGCCGTGTTGGCGGCGGTCCCGGCCGCCCGCTTCGAACTGAATTTGGCGTTGTCCTTGTAGAATTCACTTAGTTGGAAGCAAATGACTGCGTAAACGGCTTTCGCTTAGTCTCAGGCCGCTTCGACGACAGAGTATTATGGATAACCTTGAGTAGTTTTCGAGATCGCTTCTCGTTTCGAACGCGTCTAAGCCTAGCGAAAGAAATATCCGATGCCAACGCCATCTATCGGGGAAGTCGGGAGATAGGCATGACGACAGCATGTGGCCTCTGAGATCAGAAGATTTCTGTTGAAGGTTGTTGTAGAGAGCTTGCACTGCTTGTCTGTTTCCTCGCAGATCAGCGGATATGGGATGTACAAATACAACGCGATTCCTGAGAGATCATACTAGGAACTACTCAATCGGTGCAGAGACATGCAGACACGGCAACACCAACGCGATTGCAGACGACGCGAAAAGGCGCGCGCGCGCGAAACACCAGCATGCATTGCGACCGGAACTAGTGCCTCCTGATTGGCTGTCGTCCACCGCTGCGCGCTAGACGCTTCCGGCGGCGGCGTTCGCCCGACGAAAATGTTTGGACAGGCAGATCGGCTGCGGACGGCAAATTTCTTGACGCCGGCCGTCGGACGTTCGCCGCCCGACGAAGTTCTTCGCTCGGACGCCGGTTATTCGCTCCATGTATTCCGGCCTTAACGCGCACCGACAGTGAACGCTTCGGTGGTCTCAGTACTACGACGCCTCGATGCCAGCATTCGAAGGGACGCTGGCATCAAGAAGCACTACCAACGCCACCTAGGTGGCGTTCACCGTACTCAGCACAGCGGAGCGTGGCCTCCGCAATTAGCTCTGAAAATGTTTCTGAAGTTGATCGCGGAGGCTGCAATTACGACGCGCTGTACGCGCTGATTTGACTCGGTGACGATTCAGTTACGTGCTTTGTCTTGCGCGTTGTATTAGTGTGTCAGTTACGTGCTTCGTCTTTCGCGTTGTGCTAGCGTGTGCAGCGTAGTGCAGCTTCCATATGCACGACGGTTGCTCATGGTCATCGACGTTGGTAGTCGTGATGGAGGAGACGTGCCACCAGGCGTCAGCGTGGGTGCATCAACGCCTAAGGGCGCTTTAGCCACAAAACACCAATAGACATTATATATCAATGTGCAATAAACATTAGACTACTTCTGTGAAGACACGTTTCACTTTCGTGTTCTATACCGATTCCTATATAAGAGGGATCAACCATATTTTTTTTTCTTACTTCTACTCCCTCACTTTTGTTATCATTCCATATATACGCGCGGTCACTTATGTAGAGCTTACTACAAAATGGAAGCGTCAGCCAAGAGCCGATTACATGTTCACAATGTTTTCCTTCACGGGAAGCAGAACGCCACATCAACGCCTACCGTCATGGCTGAGAGCTGGCATAGCTGCGGTAACCAGGTGGGCAAGAAACATTTGATGTCTCACGGTACGTACTTTCAGCGAGAATTATTACAGTCAAACTAAGAACGTTTATCAACAGCATCATTTCATCTCTTTGCTTGTGAGATAAAGAAGCAATATAGCTGGTTTTTCCGCATCAACTAAAGTTATGTTTGCTCTAGAATCAAGGTCGAGCGTAGGGCTGCTAGTTTGAATCACTTCTGGTATGTAAAGTCAAATGCTATTTCTAGGCTTGCATTGGACTTCGAGTAACGGAAAAAATTCTGCGCTGCGTTTTTTTTCCCTTTCTACTCGCGCGTTTTTGTGCTCTTATGTAGAGCTCATTGTACATCAGGGTGAGTTTCTCTTGTTCTTATCGGTTTCTTTTGCGCTATACGAAAGTTGTTTCTTGCGCCCCTCATCATTTGACTGAAGTCCTCTCGTATGGAAAAATCTGTGTCCTTAAGTTTGTACCCCTTCTTGAGCATAGCTGCTTTCTGCCTTTTCACGCACAAAAAAAGGAAACACAGACATATACAAACGGAGGACTCTGTGTTGTGCATGTTCCCATCAGTGCATGTGCCTCTTTGTGTTGTGTGCTTTATTGTGCCGTCCAGCGCTACGTATGCTACTCTAACCACAATCTAATTCCTGGTACTATTTAACGCTGCATGGTACTTTACGATGCGTCATGTTCCCCAATTCTCACCAAGTGTGTCTGGGGCTTTTGTGGTGGTCGAGTAGTTTCCAGCTGTACAGGACCGGCGCGGCGGTTTGCAGTGGATGTCGGGCTTGGTCCTTGAAAACAATTGTTAAGCAATATTAGGAGAGGTATATCCTCGTATGACACATTGTACAATACGTTGCACAATGCCTTCCACTTTCTAAATTCACTCGGAAGTGAATACAGCAAATATGCAATCTGGATAAGAAGTACGATGCGTAAGTGTGAAGAAGTAGTTTACTCATATTCTTGACATCCACTTTCGAGAAATTTGACACTAAATTGATCTCAAGACAGCCGAAAGCAGCCTTGAGGTGTGTTTGTAAATCACAGAGATTGCGTGAAAATACAGGACACTGCAGCAACATCGCAATGTATTACACCTAGTAAAATCTTAATCTCTCCATTTAAGAAATGAAAGGAAGTTTTTACCTGAACAAGTGGCGCACTATTTGGAAACGTTTGCCAGGTTCACGAGAGGCAGATAACATTTACATACTATTGCAGCCCCCTCCGATAATTTAATTATTTTTTACGAGATTAAAATTCCAAATCATGCATAGTGCTCACATATAATAGGACCTAAATTAAGCCCTTTTCATTTTTCATTTGCGCCTACTTGGAAACCTCGAGACCGGATTTCTTTGAGGGGCTTTTAAATAAAAAGGAATGCGAATGCTTGCTGAATTTCCAACTTACTGAACATATTCACGTTAAAACATCGTTGCTTAACAACAATGAGCAAATTTAGCTTGCAAGGCTTTTCGAGCAAAGACCGTATTCTGCACGCATCTGCGTCCTAAGTCTAGCCGTCCTCTCTCATGCACCGAGCGTATTACTTCGGCACTATAAACCACAGAAACCGATCACAACGCTTCGGGAAACTCAGAAGCAGCACCGCATTCATAAAGCTCTGGTGATGATTATTGATGTTAATCCTGCCAGGGCGCCCAAAGAGTCCCATGGCTATGGTGTCCGTTCGTCACCATACCATGGTGCATGAACCCAATTTCGAAGGGTAGATGTAACATGGCTGTGCACAGGCCTAAACACATTCGCTGTAATCTGCATAAGCTAAATATGTAATAACGCCATGATTTTGACTCGTGAGGTGTGAGATGTGCGAAGGACATCAATGATCTGCAACAATAAGATGATATACCACAAGGTATGGGTGTCAGTAAATGGACACTTGAACGCAGGGCCTTGGAGGCACATGCAATAAAAAGCAGCAGCCAACATGAAGAGGATGTGTTTTGAATCCTTTTGCTTTATGACTTGCAAAGTGTCAACATCGTGTAAAAATGCCAAAACGGCCTTACTGTAAAAAAATTTGTTCTTTGCCAAGAAGTATTGTAGGATGTAGTGTGATTGGCTGTGAGTAGGCTGAACGAAAATCCTTTTTTTTTCTAATTGTTTGCTAAACGACACTCCAACATGACGTGGAAGACGGGGAGCGTCTGGTCACATTTGCCGCAGATAGGATGTCATACGTGCGGACTATTCTAAGTCGACAGAAAATGACCTCAAGCAGCTGTCTTTTCTTCTTTAAAGACAAATTTGCCAACGCGGCTTAATAAAATGCGTCTAATATGACATTTGAGTGCCCCAGTCCCAGATTTATTGCCAAATGGTTCAAATTTTTCGCCCAAGAATGGCTTCATGTTCATCACAGGAACTGCAATGGTAGTAATGCTATTTTTAGTTGCTAAGGACTTTGCAATTTTATCGGCAAGCAGGCTGCCTGGAATGCTTCAATGCACAGGCACCAAGATATTATAGCATCTTGGTTAAATGTACAAGTGGCACACAGCAGATATTAACGTTAATTTATAGAGGATTTTTGTGCTTCTGTAGGGCTTTGAAAATTTTCGGGATGCTTAGGGAGTCTCTGAATACAATTGCCTTTTGTAGCTTTAATTTCCTGACGTGTTTTACAGCTCATAATAAGCCTAGATCTCAGCAGTGAGGACGCTTGTTTCAAGCTGCAGAACGTGGGATTATGATAACGAGAGATCCCCTGCTGTATAAGACATGGCAGCATGCGATCTTGATGCATTTGTATAAGTTTGCAGCCATCAGTACTCTGCCTGACGTTTTAGGAAGTGCATTTTGTTGTGCGTGTCTAGAGCATTTCAGTGAGTGCATTTTTGACCGCCACAAACGATGTGTCACACTGAATGAGCTTGTCCATACCTGCAGTTAATGTGGCAAATGTTCCTGTGGAGAAGCGGTTGAGCTCGACGTCACACAGCACACAATGCAGTATACCCGCTGCTTTGCATACTGGGATAAAAATAAATATAGAGAAACCAATCCCCTAACTGCTGCTTATTTATTGCCACGTTACCGTACATTAGTTTGATGGATAGATAAAAAATACGTGTGTACCATCATTTCAGTGCTCGCTATTGGACCATAGGTGAAGAATACTTGGGAAGCCCTCCACTACGTTGTCCTCTGAAACGACTCTGTGATTTCAAAACTTTAAATCTTTCGTTTCAGTTCAGTTTCGTACGAGGCTGACAAAGAAACAGTTATTCACTTATTTTAAACGGGCGGTTGATATATTATTTCTTTAATGGTGTCCCACGTAATCAAAGGCATTATACAGAAGATAGCTGCCCCGGCTGCGCCCGCCCCCTTCGCTTCATAAACAATTTTATCCGCGACGCACTTTTTTCCAGTCTTTGTACAGTTGAAATATTCACGAAGCCAATAACTCAAAATGAATAAAAATGAATTCTAAGGTTTAACGCGCGACAACCTTGATATGAATATGACGCCCGCCGTAGTGGTGGATTCTGGATTTCTATCGACCACCTGTCGTTCTATAACGTGCACCCAATACACCGCACACGGAGATTTCCGCATTGCGCCCTCATCGAAATGCGGCCACCACGGCCGCGCGATGTGATACCTCGCGACCTCGGGAAAAGCAGCCTAGGCCAGACATACATATGGAGCCTGCCCAATGGCCATTCTGCGGCCACGAATCGTGTACAATTACGAATTATTGAAACGTCAACAGCACGAACGTAAACTAGCACATTTCTCAAATTGCGGTCTGATCTGAACGTGGTGTTGCGTGCGTTGACGTCATTTTCTTGAGAGTACCATCGCTCCTTAAGATACACATTAAGTATCCCCCATGTAACTTGGCGCTAACAAAAACAGGAGCTAAAAAGCTCTATCAAGTTTGTTCAAAGCTTGGTAGGTTTTTGTTTTGTATCTACGCTGTCGTTGATACGGTTCTTGTGCAACACTTTCTAAAAAACAATTCGTGAAATTGCGCTCTTGGGTTTCATCTAAAACCGCATGAGGTCGAGGTGGGACTGCGTGATATTGTCACGTACGAGTTTGTACCGCTGTAGACAAAATGACGTTGGTTGGGAAAGAAGAGGCTGAAGTGTCTCGGAGCTCGGTAGATGGTGTCACCCTGGCCACAGAGCTACAACCCTCTGTATATATTGTAAATACATATATTTTCTCCCCGTAACATTTTGGTGGAGGTGCGGGGTAATCTCGCCACAAGCCGGCCCTGGATCTTCGCAGCGGGCGTCACATCGGTTCCGCTGTTATGGCTACTGACGCTGCCTCCGACGCTGACGCTGCTTCTGCCGCTCAGACACCGGCGGAAGTGGTACTAACCCAGCTACGTCACCCGGGAATCTTCACTGGCACTGGCAAGGTCGACGTCGAAGACTGGCTGACGTCGTATGAGCGCGTCGGTAAGCACAACAAGTGGAATGCCACACATTTGCTGGCCAACCTGATCTTTTACTTGGGAGGAACCGCGAAGGTATGGTTCGAGACGCATGAAACCGAAATTACAAGCTGGGACTCCTGCAAGGAAAAGCTACGCGATCTTTTCGGAAGGCCTGTGGGACGTCAAATGGAGGCCAAGCAAGAGCTAGCGTCTCGTGTCCAGACACCAACCGAATCATACGTCGCGTATATTCAAGACGTTCTGGCTCTCTGCCGTAAAGCGGACGCGGACATGCTAGAGGCCGATAGAGTTGGACACATCTTGAAGGGCATCGCAGACGATGCGTTCAACCTCCTCCTTTGCAGGAACTGCTCAACGGTTGAATCCATCATAAAGGAATGCCGGAATTTTTAGCAAGCGAAGAGCAAACGCATCGTACAACGCTTCGACCGACTTCCCAATACGGCTGCCACTTCCTCCTGCAACGACCCTCCGGCATCACATCCGCCTGCCAGGCCAAGCTTGACACAGGTCATCCGCCGCGAACTTGAGGCTATGGCTCCAAGTTCTCACTGTCCCCATACGCACGACAACATGACCATCTCGCTCATTCATGCTGTTGTCCGCCAAGAAATTGCCAACATGGACATCCAGTCTGCCGTCCGCCCACGTCCCACCCCTACCACTCCTGTCATTGCCTCTGCTGCACCTCGCCAGTCGTTCCCGAGTCGCTATCGGAACCCATCTGAGTGGCGAACACCGGATGACAGGCCGATTTGCTTTGCTTGCTCCCGGGTCGGTCACATCTCCCGCCACTGCCGTAGTAGCCGCTGGTACTCTTCGCCTCGACCATACGCTGATCGCCGCTTCAACCGAGACTCTCGGTCTCTGTCGCCCCTTTCTGAACCATACCATGCCGGCCTTCCCTCTCGGGGAAACACAACTAGCCGCTCGCCCTCGCCGCAACGCCGTCAGTCCCGCTCGCCTACACCTCGACGCCCCTCGTCCCCGTCCTACGCGGGCCGCTTCTCGGGAAACTAAGCAATGCAGCCCCCGGAGGTGAGGCTGCGTTGACGACTCGGACTGCAAAACCTCTGCTGACCC
This sequence comes from Dermacentor silvarum, assembly GCF_013339745.2. Lineage (NCBI taxonomy): Eukaryota > Metazoa > Arthropoda > Arachnida > Ixodida > Ixodidae > Dermacentor > Dermacentor silvarum. The sequence goes on from NC_051163.1 coordinate 42,450,074, forward strand.
CTGCTGCTCGACCGAACCTTGTTGAAATTTTTGTTGATGCTGTACCCGTTCAAGCCCTCATCGATACTGGCGCTCAGGTGTCGGTTATGCGATCAGATCTTCGTAGCCGTCTCCGTAAAGTCCTGACACCTGCCGAGTCGCCTGCCGTCCGAGTGGCTAATGGCAGTACAACAGCCGTGATGGGAATGTGCGCCGCCCGTGTTACCATTGCCGGTCGTCCTGTGGTAGTCCTGTTCACTGTACTGGCCGAGTGTCCCCACGAAGTGATTCTTGGAATCGACTTCCTGACTGCTCATTCAGCACTTATTGACTGTGCAACCGGCACCCTTCGCCTTGAACTGCCCCATTACTTTGCCGACCCGACCGAAGACCACAAGTCCCGACTTCGTTCTGCTGAATTTGTTCGCCTGCAACCTGATGCTGCGACCTACGTCCTCATGTCGCCTTCTCCTCCAATTCGAGATGGTCCTTACGTGGTGTCCCCACTTTGCGACGTTCTCCTGGCACGCCAAATAGCACTACCAAGCTCAATTGTCACTCTTGTTAACAATCGAGCGTGTCTTCCCCTTCTGAACTTTGGTTCGTGTCTGCAAGTGCTTCCTGAAGGTGTATCTCTCGCTTTGCTGTCCCCTTTGGAAGAGTGTGGAGTAGCTGCTCGTACGCCTGAACCACGAGTCGACACTGCTGCAGCTTCCGACCGTCCTACTTCGAGCAACGACAAGTTTACGCCCATGATAGCTACTGACCTACGGCCTGCTTACGCCGACGCCCTTCGCCGTATTCTGATGTCCTATGAAGACATCTTTGATTTTGGAAATCGCCCGCTAGGTCGCACCCGCGTCGTCACCCATCCCATCCTCACTGGTGACGCTCCTCCTATACACCGGAGGCCCTACCGTGTGTCTGCAGCTCAACGCCAGGTGATCCAAACGGAGGTGGACAAAATGCTCTCCAAAGATATTATCGAGCCTTCCTGCAGTCCGTGGGCGTCACCTGCCGCTTTGGTTAAAAAGAAGGACAATACCTGGAGATTTTGTATCGATTACCGTCACCTGAATAAGATTACGAAAAAGGACGTGTATCCGTATCCGCGTATTGATGACGCGCAGGACTGCTTACACGGTGCCAGTTATTTTTCATCGATTGATTTGCGCTCCGGCTACTGGCAAATCGCAGTGGATGAACGAGATCGCGGAAAGACCGCCTTCGTCACCCCAGATGGTCTCTACCAATTTAAAGTGATGCCTTTTGGACTGTGTAATGCCCCTGCTACCTTCGAGCGCATGATGGACTCTCTTCTGCGCGGATTCAAATGGACCACATGCCTTTGCTACCTTGATGACGTCATAGTTTTTTCACCGACGTTTGAGAGCCACCTTCACCGACTCTCAGCTATCCTTGATGTTTTTAGACGTGCCGGCCTACAACTCAATTCTGCAAAATGCCATTTCGGCCGCCGCCAAATACGAGTACTTGGTCACTTGGTTGACGCTTCTGGCGTCCAGCCTGATCCTGACAAAGTTCGTGCCGTTGGGGAGTTTCCTTTTCCGCGTTCTCCTACCGATGTCCGCCGTTTTCTAGGGCTGTGTTCCTATTTTCGGCGATTTATCCAGAACTTTGCCGAAATCGCTCGTCCTCTCACAGACCTTCTGAAAAAGGACACCACTTTTCGTTGGGGACCCGACCAGGCTGAAGCATTTTCAACGCTTATCAGTCGCCTTACCAATCCACCCGTGTTGGGTCATTTTGATCCGCATGCCTACACCGAAGTTCGCACTGATGCAAGCGGCCATGGCATTGGCGCTATCTTGTCCCAACGACAGCGGGACACCAATCACGTGATCGCGTATGCTAGCCGTCTTCTTTCTGCACCAGAGCGAAACTACTCGATAACAGAACGTGAATGCTTGGCCGTTGTTTGGTCCATTGCTAAATTCCGCCCTTACCTGTTCGGTCGACATTTCACCGTCGTGACAGATCATCATGCCTTATGTTGGCTATCCTCACTCAGAGACCCGACAGGCCGTCTTGGCCGCTGGGCTTTACGCCTGCAAGAGTACACGTTTTCCGTGTCCTACAAATCTGGGCGGTTACATAAGGACGCCGACTGCCTCTCCCGCTACCCTGTCGACCCACCGGATGGCACCGAAACCGATACAGATACCTGCGTTTTGTCGATCTCCGACTTCTCACGCATCGCCGACGAGCAGCGTCGTGACCCATATTCGCGATGCATCATCGAACGCATTACCTCGGAGCACCAGGACGCTTCTCTACGTATGTTTGTTCTCCAGGACGGGACCTTATATCGACGCAATATGAATCCTCATGGTGCTAGATAAGAGGGGAGCTAGTGATGATGCAAGAGTTCACACATATTCGGAGATTCCATTAAAAACCACTCGAAACGTGTGTCATTAGGGCCTCTTAGGTTTAGGCGCTCTTTGGTAGCAAGCGCTCAGTGCCGCACGTTCATTTTCTTCATCAAATTAAGGACAGGCTTGGCTTTCTGTAAGCCTCAAAGATGTTTTCGAATTTTGGTTACAACAATAGGTGTGAGTGCAAGCCCACGTCGGAGGCGAAAAACAACCTGTTTTTTCTCTCGCTTGGTTTCGAATATTCCGTAACAATGTAGACATCTGCGCTGCTCTCGGCGTATGTCCTGAACAACATCACGTTTCTACGTCTCGCCGAAACTATCACCAATGTCCAAAACTGTGCTCTCAGTGTTCATGAAGCTGTGACGTCATGAGCACGGCTTAATACCCTGTTGATACCTGAGTGTCGTAAACGTTTAAAAATATGGAATTGTATAACAGCGTATACACAATGATGGTGGGTACAGGTGTGCGCGGCAATTTATAAGATGTGTTACCCAAGCCTGTGTCTGAAATGTACTGAGAAAACATGATGACACAATAACCTTGTCTAGGTATTAAGCTGTTGCTTGAGCGGGCAATGCGCACTTTGGAATGCGTGCTCAAGGATCGCTTTAGGACATATGCAAAGTCCAGGTTTCTAATGTAATATGTCCACTGACGGAACATTCGGGAAGGTTGCTATTAACAATGAGCGCAAGAAGAAAAAGGACACTTACCCGCATACTGATGGACACATCCACGGCAAGAACAAATCCCATGAGCGTGCCAGGTAGTTGCCGAAGTTCAATGAATTCCACCTGGATGGGCTTAAGCATGTTGAGGGGAGGCAGCCTGGATGCAAAGTACGATGGATATCAAAGTTGTCGCTTACTAAGAAATATACCCGCCGGGGTGGCTCAGTCCGCTAAGGCGCTGCGCTGCTGAGCACGAGATCGTGGGATCGAATCCCGGCCGCGGCGGCCACATTTCGACGGAGGCGAAATGCAAAAACGCCCGTGTGCTTGCGTTGCAGTGCACGTTAAAGAACCCCAGGTGGTCAAAATTAATCCGGAGCCCTCCACTACGGCGTGCCTTATAATCAGAACTGGTTTTTGCACGTAATACCCCAGAAAGAAGAAGAAGAAGTACTAAGAAATATATCTATAAAGCTGGGCTATTCTAACGGGTCAACACAGGTGAGGACGACACAGGTATAGTTGCTCCCATTTATATACCATGAAAACGAAAAAAAAGCAATAAAAAACAAATCATAAGCCTTACAAACGGCAAATATTGGACTATGTCATCCTACCATAACAAATGCCCCATTGCCAACACGCTTCCTAAAGGGTACTTCTCGCAATTTGCAATTTTTACTAGCATTTCCGATGGCTTTCTCAAGCTGAATTTTTCTTTCTTCACATTCCAGTGCTTGTTCTGTGTCCATGACAATTGCCCTAGAATAATCTTTGTGTGCATAGCAGCCGCACACTTTTACTTCTGTCATAGATGATGACGTAGAAACTATACTCTGCCACTGTCCATTTCTCTATATTGTCGCGACGTCGGAAACTCGAGGAACAAATGAAACCCACTTATGAGCAGGGGCTTGAACGGACGGCTTTTTAAACCGCGCGCTAGTCATTGCTGCTGCTTCTTCTTTTTGCTCTATATTTTTCACAAGTGTCGTTATGTCTTGTTACGTCGTCATCCTTGCCGCACTACATACGCGGCATTAGCCTCCCTCCCAAGGGAGGCATCTTCCCGATGCGCAACTTAAGCGTATGCATGTACGAGACACTAAAACATGAGGCACGGCTTCATACGCACCACATGCACCACTTCGGGTGGGTGCTTGTGGCACCGCGAGCAAGCTTCACCATGGGGTACAACTTCGTAATTGACGTCCTTACCTCGTCGTATAACTGTGTATGGACCAAAATATCGCCTTAGTAGTTTGTAGAAACGTCCCCTACGCCGAATGCGTATCCAAACCCACCCTGTCTCGCTGGTTGTGTAGCCGACGAATTTGTGCTGACGATTGTACCTCATTGCGTCCTGGTCTTACTGGTGACGGATGCGTACACTGGCTTCTTCTGCACGATGAGCAAATTATTCAGAATCTGCATGGATGTCGTCGTACTCGTGGGGCAGCATTGCATCCAAAGTTGTCGTGGCTTCGCGACCATGTACCAAGCTGAATGATGTAATACGAGTCGTTTCCTGTTGGGCGGTGTTATATGCGAAGGCTACATAAGACAATTTATCATTCCAGTTATTATGGTGTACGCCGACGTACATGGAAAGGATGTCTGTGAGTTTCTTGTTCAAACGCTCCGTTAGACCATTCATTGTTTCTTCCTGGGTAGCATTTGTCTTCGTATAACTGGTAAGGTAGTCAGGGACGACGATAATCCACATGTTCCCTGTTGCGCGCGTAAGAAGCCCACGGGCATTTTCCCAGCCTTCCTTAAGTTGGAAATGGTCCAAGAAAAGCGATGCCAATTTTGGCGAATGGCCCTCCCGGTACCTCTACTGGACGTAGGAAACCAGCTGTCTTGTCGGGTGGCACTTTGCGTCTTTGGCAGTCAGGACAAGTGCGTATATAATTTTTAATATCGGCTGGGAGCTCCGGCGAATAATACTTGCGCCTCTCTCGGGGCAATGTTCGTGCGGAGCCCAGATGACCTGAGGTGGCCTCATCATCACAGGCTCTGAGAATTTCATTGCGAAGCGAAGCAGGCACGACGAGCAAGTAAGTGATTCCCATCGTAGAAAAGTTCTTATTATAGAGAACATTGTTCTTCAAATAAAATGATGCCAGACTTTGTTCAAACAGTCGAGGTACGTCGTGGCCTCGGCCTTCCAAGAAATCCATAAGCGAAAGCCGTTCTGGGTCGTCACGCTGCTGCTGGGAAATGGTATATATATCGACGATTCCCAAGAATGCAGCGTCTGTGTCCTGATCCTGGGTGACAGAAGGCTGTACTGGTGGCCGAGAGAGGCAGTCGGCATCGGTATGCTTTTTCCCTGATGGGGTATATGACGGTCATGACAAACTTCTGAAGCCTGATGCTCCAGCGCCCCAATCGACCGCAGGGGCCTTTAATATTAGTCAGCCAACAGAGAGTGGTGGTCACTGACGACGGCAAATGAGCGACTGTACAAATAAGGGCGAAATTTAATAACAGCCCACACTACGGCGAGACATTCCTTCTCCGTAGTGGAATAGTTTTTTTCTGAGCGAGAAAAACTTCTGATGGCGTAGGCTATCCCTTTATTGGTCTGCTTTCACCCTTACTGCGTCTAGGTTGGCCGGTTTCTTCTTGACTAGTTTTACTCTTTCTCTCTTCAAGCTGAGAGAAAACTAACCGATGGTCACTGCACTTTAGCCTACTTAACACGTCTACATCCTGCACTTTGCTGGGATCGGCAGAGAGTATGAAATCTATTTCATTCCTTGATGGCAGAAAACTAGTTGGGGTGATGAAGTTAGGAAATTCGCAGGTGAAAGTTCGAATCATCTAGCGCAAGACAGTCACAGGGAGAGGCCTTCGTCCTGCAGTAGACATGAATAGGTTGATGATGACGATGAGAGATGTAGTGGCCAAATACTGCACCAGGGAGGCCAATTCCTGATCTGGTGAGGGAGTAACTTTGTTGAAGCTTAGTGGCCCTTCCTTACTTGTTTACACCTGGACTAGCATAGCAGCACTAGCTCTCAGCAATATTTCTTTGCCGGTGTCAGGCGCCACTCCAGGCATGAAAATTTTGTTGACTGGAGGAGGATTCTAACTTACGACCTTCAGATTAGAGGCAGGGTGTTCTCCGCGCCACCACCAGCACACATTAACAAGCTTTAAGTACGGTAAAGTTCAGTGCGCACCCAACAACAATTTGTTTCACTTCGCGTTACTCTATGGGTGAAGCCTCCGCATTCCGGAGCGAACGGCCAAACTGCGAGAGCGAGCGACAAGAGAAACCGCGAGAGGCGCGGAGGAGAGCCCGGGCGAGGAGCAATGTCGCAACCTTTAGTTTTATTTACGGGATTTAATTAGGATTGATGATGGGCACCATCTGGTTTCAATTGTGCCAACTGCTTACACCAAATCATCTATATAGAGCCTTCCATCCAGCATCTATATAGGGCATCAATCCCTCTAAACGGGCCTTGACCGTTGTTAGAGATTGCACATGTCAAGGTTTGCATGTTCGCTTATGTGAGTATTTGCCAACATTTTTTTCTCCATTTCAAAGAATTATAGGTAGAGGCATAGATTATTTGCAGAGGCAGGTAGCTTGAACATGCAAAAATACAATCCAGTAGGGGTGATCAAGATCTTTCTTTGCAATATTGAAGTCCACATGAAGTAAACCATAAAAGGCATGAAAAAGTAGAGCAATGACTACTTACAGGTCTGATCACAGAGCCTTGTGAGAGAAGGCGGTCCCAGTCTTCTGTGACATTGTGGTAGTAAGTCTTCGACTTCATCATAACTTTCTCCTCTGGCAAGATGCGGCCTTCAAGATTCAAGGCACAGGTGCGGCAATCCTGCGCTTGTGAAAAATAATACCGTATTATTCGCGAGGTAGCCGGTGCAAACAAATACTACATGTTTATCTAATTAGGTAGCGTGTAACATAGCTAAAGCTTGCCGTAATTGGCTCTTAGAGCAGGAATGGCTCATTATGTCTGGTATGTCTGATGCTGTTGCTTTCTAAGACATCAGCCAGAGAAACGGCAGTACCACCATATCTTAAGTTTGATCTCTATGGCTGCAGTCATACAAATGAAAAGCAGGAAGAAAAAAAGGTTCGCGGTAGGGTGAAGATATGGGACATACACTTTGTATTGAACAGATAATTTTTTGAAGCAGAGTTAATTTTGTTATCAATACCGGTTTCGACAACATAAGGCTGCAATATTGAAGATGCCATAACACTAGTGAATGATAAACGATAAGCTCGATCTTAGCAGGTAAAGAGTGTCTGACATGGGTGATCGTCTCTATAGCGGCTGAAATTTTAGTTTGGAAGAGCTATATATGTTCATTGCAGCTTGGTTGCCTTGAGAAAGTTACACCTAGTGTTTTTACCGCGTCCGCTATATCCAGTTTTATTCCCCAAAGCATTTAGTTGCCCAAGCATTTTTCGCCTTTTGGTCTGTATAATACCACTTTACATTTAAGGCGATAGCAATTATAAGGACACTCCAGGCGCATTTTTGCCGTCGGTGTCGCCGTGATGTTCGGCGTAAAGTTCAAGTGCGATACCATCGTGGCCGCGGGCGACATGCCGTGTGTGTGTGAGTGAACGCGTGCGAGCGTTACCAAAGGATGGCGGCTCGATCTTGGACACGTAAGGGAGGAAGGCCGGGAGGAAACGCGCCGTGCTTCATTGTGCGCAAGGCCCCGCTGATAGGGGGGGGGGGGGGGGGTTCCACTCCGGTGGCGGCTGCGTATGGCACGGCTGAGCGCGGGCGCATGAGTATAATCGTGAAAGCGATCTGTGATGAGTATAGTGTCTAGGTACGCCGAGGGCTGATAGCTTCGTGTGCGCCCTGTTAAAGCGAAAGACAGCTTCTCTTGCTGCTGCTACCGCGCTTCATCACGCCGGAGTTTCTGCGGAGTGTCCGTGGTCATTGCTGAGATGTGTTCATGTTTTTGCCTGTGTCCGCGTGAAACCATGCTTGTTAATTTATTTCGCAATTTCACAACAGTTTATAAAGCCGATAAATCTGCAATTCTTACTTCGTATGGCTGTCTATTATTCTCTATCGCAGCCAATGCTTCTGCTTGCAGGCGAAACTGCGGCTTTCTTTAGAGTTTACTTTGAAGCAGTTCACTTTTGTTTATGTTTCTAGATTTACAAGTGTTCTGTTGATTCTTTTTTCTAGGTTTAGTTCAGATGAGTCAGCCACGAGAACTGTATTGTCACCATATGCCAATACATGTGCTTCATTTAAGGCTTGTTCAATATCACTAACATAAAAGTATTGAATAAGAATAGCCCTAGGATGCCTCCTTGCGGAACACCGGCTCTAATTAATAACGGGAGAGATATGCCGGAGCCTGTGTTGAATAACTGCCTCGTATGTGATAGGTAGGAATTTGATAAATCATGAGCAATGCTGCTGGCGTCATACTTTCGTATTTCGAAAGAAGAATAGAGCGGCAAGTATAGAAAAAGTTTAAATGCTTTTGAAAAATCAGCATAAACACCTATTGTAATTTCTTTCCGGCTGAACGCTTTAATTATAAATTATTTTTTTGTGTGTTAAAAGTGCAATCTCTGTCGACAGACGTTTTCTGAAAGCATGTTGACAGTCGCTAGGAAGCTTATGTTTGTTAAAAATTGACACGATTCTCGAATGCATTATCGTTTCTACTGTCTTTAGAGAAAATGGGAAGAACGAAAATAGGGTGGTAGTTGCTTGGTGCCTTCCTGTTACCTTGTTTAAGCATCGGTACTACTCGGGCAACCTGCAGTCATGTCCATACCTGCAGTTTATGTGGGGAATTCTCCTGTGGAGAAGCGGTTGAGCGCGACGTCGTTCAGCACACGAATGCAGAATTCCTGCTGTTTCGCAGACTGGTCTAAAAAGAAAATAGGGGGACCAATCACCAAAGTTTTGCTTAGTCTTTGTTGTAATCACTTTGTTGGAGCCGCCATATATTAAGATTATAGCTCGCCCACAATAATTTGAAAATAAAATAAAAAGTTTTTTCATAAGCGCCACTCGAGGCTGCAGTGATGTTGTTGTGAAGGACAAATATTGGTGGCAGTAATTAAAAAAATACTGCTTTTTTCCGTTAAGATGTATGCTGATTGTTAACTTCTGTACTTACCGTGCGCCTGAGTGATTTGCCACATTTTGCACAATCCTGCTCATTTTAACATATATTGCTTTGCTATCTCACCTATGAACCTCGTGTCAAGAGTCATGGACGCTAATAGGAAAGAGTAACATTCAAATTTGAAAAGGACGGTTGCTATATAGTGTATTCAATAGAATCCTATTTATTCAATTGTATTATAAACAAGATATTTTCCAGTGCTGACCCCCCCCCCCCCGCCCCCTGTTCTACTGAAATTAGTACCACTGACACACTTTTTGCAGTCTTTCTACTGAAATAGTCACCTCAATAATGTAGGCGAATCCACCACCTCGCAATCTGAATAAAAAATTATAATTCCGGGTGTTTTAGGCACCCAAACCACGATTTCATTATGAGCCGCGCCTAGTGCTGGACTCCGGATTACTTGTGACCCCGTGGCTTTCTCTAACTTGCACCCAATGCACGGCACATGGGCATTTCCGCATTGCTTCTCCATCAAAATCCGGCCACCGCGGCCGCACTTTGATGCCTCGCGATCTAGAAAAAATCAGCTTATGCCTAGTGTACATATGGGCCTACACAGTGAGCATTCTGTAACCACGTATCCTTTAAAATTCTGAATATTTGAAACGCGAACAGCAATAACGTAAACTAGCATGTCTCTTAATGTGGGATCTCAACATAACATGGTGTTAGACGCCTTGACGTTATTTTCTTTAATGCACCATGGCCCTTTAGCATACATGGTGAAACATCCCGCATGTAACATTAGCGCTAGCAAACGCCGGAGCCAAAAAGCTCAGTCAAGTCTGTTGAAAACCATGGTACGTTTTTTTTTATATCGACACTATCGTTGATCTGGTGGTTGTGGAACAATTAACAGCGGAGATGTTTAAGGTCGAGGTCGAAAGCTACGAACGATGGTGATCGCAGTTTCGAGCGAAGTGGAGAGAGTTTGAGAAGAGGTCCAGAGAAAGAAAAAGAGACGGACAGAGAGCGAGAGAAATAAAGAAATGACCAAAACAAAACCCTTCTTGGCGAGGCGGCATTCGTACCCGAGTACCGATGATCCAAAGGCGAGCGTCATAACCACAAGGCTACAAACCCGCGCTTGCAGAACATGCATTTATGGGAACCATGCAATTGCGTTGTACCGAGGATTGTAACTTGGTATGGGCGAGAGAAAGAGAAAATACCAAGGATAGAGAGAGAGAGAGAGAGAGAGAAACAGAGAGAAAGAGATAGAGAAAAAGAGTAAGAGAGAGAGGCGGGATTTGAAAGAGAATGCTCACGGTCTGAAGGCGAGCGTCATGCCCACCACGCTATACAACCACGCTTGTAGAGCTCTGCTGTTTCATCAAATTTCACAAGCGTGGAAGTGGCTTAATTTTTTTTAGAGTTGCATGAAGTCCTTCTTTTGTGTCTAATCTGATACCGCATAAAGTCCAGAGGGGACTCCTTGATATATCAAGAAGGGAGCTAGTGATGTTGAAGATTTCTCAGATTCTCGCAGGCCATTCGAACCCTCAGTGAACCATCGGAGCAGATGTGGGGTTGAGGAAAGTGCCTCATTAAGTCTTCTTACGGTTAGGCGCACTTTTGTAGTTAGTGATCTCTATCAGCCGGTTCCTTTATGTCATCGAATAAAGGACTAGCTAGCCTTTCTGTCAGCCTCAGTGACGTTTGTGAATTTTTGTCACAACTTTATATGTGAGCGTGAGCCTACGTCGGAGGCGGAAAGCACCCTGTTATAATATATATATATATATATATATATATATATATATTTGCCTGCTTGGGGTGGAACATTTATTGTGTACCACTATGGACTTCTGCCTGGCTCTCGGCATGAACGTCTCGCCACAATCACAGCAATACGGCTCGCCGCAACCATAACAAAGGAAGACAATGGTGCGTGCCTACCCGAAAACTGCACTGCCAGTTCATCCACTTGTGACCGTCATGGCAACGGCTGAATTCGTTGTTGAGACATTGCTGTCATAGCGTGTAAACAGACAAAATTATATAACAGCGTGCACACATATACGGTGAATACTGCTGTGCTTGGCTATTTATGTGATTTGTTGACCAAGCCCCTGTCACTAATGTACTCAGAAAGCAAGATGTCGCAATAGTCTTGTGTAGGTATTGGAGCTGGTACTTGTGCGGGTAATGTATACTTTGGAATGCGTATACTCAGTGATCGCTTCAGAACATATGCAACGTAAATGTTTGTAATTTAATTATGTCCGCTGATGGAACATTGCGGAAGGTTACTTTAACAAAGAGGGCAAGAAGAAAAAGGTCACTTACACGCATACTGATGGACACATCTACGGCAAGAACAAATCCCATGAGCGTGCCAGGTAGTTGCTGAAGTTCAATAAATTCCATCTGGATGGGCTTAAGCATGTTGCGGGGAGGCAGCCTGAAAGCAAAGTAGAACACAGAACAAAGTTGGCATTTACTAAGAAATTATCTATAAGGTAGAATATTCTAACCTTCCAAATCAGGTAAGGACTTATTATACCAGGTACAACTCGGACATAGCTGCTTCCATTTTCTATGGTGAAAACAAAAAAAGCCTCAGTTTCTCCCGAAAGGTGAAGCATCGATACAGACAGACAGACAATAAACTTTATTTTAGGTCCTGAGGAGCGACTACGAGACCCCCTTACGGGGGAGGAGTCATCACCTGCGCTCCCACGTCGGGACGGGCAGGCCGTCCGCATCGATTGCGATAAAAAATTGGATCGATCGAAAATTATTATTGTATTGAAAATTAGTAGACAGCTTTACGAAGCAAGGATAGTAATTTTATCAGCTGTGTAAGCTTGGAGATATTCGTTTACTAAATTAGCAAGCATCTAGAAGCAACACGCAAGCATGAACACATCACACTCGATGGCCGCGGACACTGATTGTCCAAACGCTGGCGGGAGGAAATGCGGCAGCAGCAGCGAGCAAAGTGATCTCCATGCTGTCTGCCGCTTCTACGAATACTGAGCGACGAGAACACCGCACGCTCAAAGGTACACGACGAATACAAATCGCTTGCCAGACAAGACGCGCGCCACCGCGCAAAGAAAGCAGTTGGTGCCAGAGCAGAACGCCATACTACCCCTACGACGCCGCCTCCCCACTTCCCTCCCAGTGCACGCGAGATTTAGCCGCGATCATCGGTTCCCCATGCGCAGCGGTCACGAAATACGCAGTTGATGCCCTAAACAATGGCGATCAAGTGGGTCCAGCGTTTCCGGATATCGGGGAGAGCCCAAGGACGATGCATGATCTGGACTCCCCTCAATCTCGTTTGAAGATAAACTGAATTTTGCTTTTGACGCGGACTAGCAGTGTGTGCGCATTTACGTAATGATACCATTGCAAAGGTAATAGTTTTAGCCTACACGCAAACACACACACACCCACACACAAAAAGAAAGAAAGCTACATCATAGTCGCCAAAATCTTAGCGCTCCCAGTTCTTGGAGAGGGCATAGGCATACCGAGCTTTAAGAACTGCAATGAAAATCACGGCGAATAGTGAACAACAAGCGCAAGGACATACCGGGTGAGTGCTTCTGCAGAAGCGCGTTAGGAATTTACAAAACTGTTGTGTACGCTTCATTTTGTGAACTCCCATTCGTACAATTTTACTGATGGTGCTTTTCCGGTAACGCATCTGTCTCGCTTAGGTGACCACTGTATTATTTTGTAGCATTACGACCTCTAGAACTGCCGAAAATATTTCAAAACGAGGCTTGCGCCTTCCTAGAGGCAAAGTAATTTACCGGATTACTGAGAACACAACCAAAAAATAAATGTCCCATAAGTCTGGGCACCCCGTGAGGTACTTTGCCCACCCTGCTAAAAGACAACCCACGTAAATTTTAGCTTATAATTTGCGGCAACAGATGCCCGTCTATTTAGTCGTGGATACGTATCTTACGCTGTTTCCCGACGAGAAATGTTGCAACATATGTTTGGGAATGCTGATGGCATCGCTCGGCTGATCGACACTGTGACTGTTGCTTCTGCAAATGTGGATGAAATGAAGAAAAAAATTCACCGACGATTACAATAATCCGTAATGCGACATTTGAGCGCAGCTCTATATGCGCGTTTTTATTTCGCAATATATCGACTGGCGCGGACAATATATTTCGTGCGGCACGTTGTCTCGATAATCAGGCAGCGCGTCGGTGACCCGCAGGCGTGATTCACAGCAGCCGCCGCAGACAGAACTCCGCTCGTGCAGCGCTTTGTGTCCGTATATTACATTGTTGGAGGCATTCGCCGTATGCCATCGGTGAACAGACGACGGCGCGCTACTCTGGCACAATCTCGTAGCAGTCTTCACCACACAAAGAAAGAGAGAGGGTGTGTGATTGTGAAGAGGAAGCCCGTCTTGCGCGACCCTACACGTTTCTTCTCACGCTTTCGCCATACCATCCTACTCAGCTTTCCTTCTCGCGCATTCGCCGTATTTCATAGCCCGCACCGCACCGCGTTCGCTCTTTCAACATTCGCTTTGCTCGTTCGGTCGGTTACGCCGAGGGACGACGCGTAAAAGATTACTTTCAGAACGCTGCAGTGGTTAAACACACAATTCGAGCACAGAAGTGCTCAATGCCGCTAAACATTCGAAGGACAGTTACCTGTTTTATGCCAAAAATGTCACATTAAACTTTACACATCACGAGTAATAGTTTATTCAAGATAAACTCGGCGTTACGTCACATATGCTCATGGCTGTACGTTGGACGAAATTCTTACGCTACACAAGACATATGAGTGTGCGAGTACACGTCAATAGTATCTGTTTCTAGTGTCTTACTTCACCAAAATGACTGAATGGAAAACTATGTCCCCAAAGTACACTTGACCAATAAAGTAGACAAATCGAGGAGGCGACGATAATTTGCGCAGTCAGCGTAATACGCCTTGTTCGTACCTGCAGTTTCTTCCCCGCAGGGGCGTCTGCGCAAGCAGGCGTTTGGTGTGTTGCGAGACCACGGACTCGAGCACACGAGGGTTGGACCCTCCCGCGTCTAACCGTGCGCGGCTTAGCCGTGTCCTGGGGAAAAGGGGATCCGGGGGGTTGAGCCAACGCAGAGTGTTTGGACCTTTAAGGCCCCTCGGCGGAGGCAACACACCCCTTTGGCCTCGGCTTCACGTAGACGGCACCCCCGGACTGACCCACCCGGGGGAAATCGGTAGTTGCCTTTTCCTGTCTCTCTCTCTCTCTCCAGCCTTCGTCTTTCTCTCTCACTTTCCCATCTCTCCTGTCTTCACTTCGTTTTACTTCCAATTTTCCAGGCAGCAAGGGTTAACCTGTTGTAGTTTATCCATCCTTGGGTCTGTAGGAAGAACGTGACGGCGGCGAACGAGCCGTGCCGTCGTTCCTACTAAGAAGTCGGCCAGCCGAGCGGAGGCCGCGACGACCAGCGTCTCAAGCTCCTGGAACAACACTGCGCGTGCCGAGCTTGCGCTTCGAGCACGCGCTGCGCGTCTTTATTGTTTTCTTCCTTGACAGTCGGCGCGAAGGCACCGGTTGGGAGCGCCGACCAAAGCGCCCCGCGTTGCAGCGTCGGTGGGCGCTACAGGGCTCCCCGCCCAGACGGAACGTCGATGAAGGAAGTGAGAGAAGCTAAATTGGATCTTTGTACTCCGCCTGCATCTTAGGTGCACCTGTGGCTGGCGCACGCACAGACGTCCTTGAGGCAAGCGGCTCCGGCAGTGTGGCATTCACTGTTGGCCTTGCAGGGCTGTCCGATACGTTTCCGGCGGTGGTCTGTAGCTTGTCGCAGGTCTTGCCGTCCAGCGAGTGGACAAATTCGAGAGCGCAGTCGCCGATCAGATGGTCCATGCAGACGCCGTTCAGCTGGTCGAAGACGCACTGCTCGTAGTAGTCGCAGGGCTAGCCGAGGCCGGCGGCGGTGCGGCAGGTCAGGTGCTTGGACGTAGGCTCACGGGCTCGGATAGCTTGTAGAGGTAGCGGCCCTCGCTGCACGAGGCCCCGCGAGGCTCGCACTGGGCGTTGCTCGTGCAGGTGTCCTCGAAGATGGAACCAAGCGCGATGGTTGCCTTGGTGACTTGCGCATCGATAGGGCCGTGCATTGAAAGACCAACTTGCCGTTGTCGGAGGGAAGCCTCTCCAGCTGGTTGATGGCGATCTTGGAGACCTTAACGGGGACGTCGTTCTTCACGGTGCTTAGGGTAGGGCGGTTGATGAAGCTCTCCAGGAGACGGTCGGGTACGGTCCAGGTGATTGTGGCGTAGTACTTGTACAGGCGCGAGAGCTGTGGGCCCCTCCCTGGGTAGGGGGGGGGGGGTTACCAGTGTGCGGGAATGCGCGCTCAGTGGGCAGCGCATCGATGCATCACTCGAGGTTGAGCCGCGCAGGCCGGGTTGTAACCACCTTTGCAGGCTGAAGGGTTGTTCGAAAGTAATCCCCCGAGGGGGACGGCGGGGTTAGCGGAGCTTCTCCCAAGCGAGCACCCCTGAAGAAAGCCGGGCGTCTGGCCGGGGGTCGCTTGTGCTCGATTTGTATTCCGGTGGGTAACCGGCTGGCCGCCTGGTTTCGAACCCGCGAACTCCCGCAGCCGAGGTGGACACTCAACGACGAGGACACGGCTGCGGTGACTTACGGCGCTGCAGCTTTCCAATATCGAACACGGCGCTGGATCGTTGGTAGGACAAGTCAGGCTTAGCTGCTGCACGGGCGCCCGATGGAACGGTCCCTCGAGCAGAGCCCGCTGACGGTCCGCATCGTAAGGGGCCGCGGGCCGTAGGCTGTTGGCGTTCCCGAGCCGAAACTGGTCCTCGTAGAAGTCGCCTGAACCATCAGGGCTAGGGTCAGGCCAGTCAGCGCTAGGCGCCGGGCCATGATCCGAGGAGTGAGAGTAGCTGACGTGTCACCGCTCCGCGTGGCCGGCGTGTTCGTACCGTGACCGCGCGCTCGCACCGTGGCCGGCGTGCTCGTACCGTGGCCGGCGTTCTCGTACCGTGGCCCGGTGAGCGCCGTGGCCGGTGAGCGCCGTGGCCTGGTGAGCGCCGTGGCTTGGTGAGCGCCGTGGCCGGTGCGCGTCGTGGCCGATCACGTCCGGGTCACCATTGTAGGAAGAACGTGACGGCGGCGAACGAGCCGTGCCGTCGTTCCTACTAACAAGTCGGCCAGCCGAGCGGAGGCCGCGACGACCAGCGTCTCAAGCTCCTGGAACAACACTGCGCGTGCCGAGCTTGCGCTTCGAGCACGCGCTGCGCGTCTTTATTGTTTTCTTCCTTGACAGTCGGCGCGAAGGCACCGGTTGGGAGCGCCGACCAAAGCGCCCCGCGTTGCAGCGTCGGTGGGCGCTACAGGTCTAATGTATTAGGTTATAGTGGCTATGGACAGCTGGCGTCTGCATCTCCTTCGGGTCTTGTAGCGTCCCCCTGTTGGGCTCGGTGGTGGGCGGCTGGCATAGCTACCGAAATCATTGTTACCTTATGGCTTTATCGTCATTCCCCCGACTCCCTGATCGCTCTCACAAACGAGGGCGCACCGAAGATATTTTTCATTTCAATGGCAGCAAATTGCTAAACTTCCCCAGATTTCATGTTATCCACTCCGATAAACCCGAAAAGACTGTGAGAACGATCTCACCCTTTCTCGCTTCGAAAAGTCTGACCGAAGCTCTTGGAGCAGGCTACAAAGCGTTGAAATTGGCTAGCGGCGACCTCCTTTTGGAACTCCGCGATGTAAAACAGCACGAAAAGCTTCCTAACCTAGTGTCATTTGGGGAGATCCCAGTGACAATATCCCCACACCGAACTATGAACACCAGCCGTGGTGTTGTCTCCGACGATGACCTCATGGAACTGACAGAAGCTGAACTGTTGGAAGGCTGGAGCGAACAAAACGTGATCACTGTTAAACGAATCATGCTAAGACGGGGCGGCAAAGAGATCAAAACCAAGCATATAGTACTTACTTTTGGCTCAAGCATCCTGTCCGAGACAATCGAGGCAGGCTATGTAAAGCTACGGGTTAGACCCTATGTACCAAACCCTCTTCGTTGTTTCAAGTGCCAGCGTTTCGGCCACAGTTCCCAGAACTGCCGAGGCCGACAGACTTGTGCTAAATGTAGTTCTGGTGACCATGCCTCTGAAACATGTGAAAACACTCTACACTGTGTCAATTGTGATGGCGAACATGCCGGATACTCGCGGTCATGTCCGTCTTGGAAGAATGAAAAAGAAATAGTCACAATCAAAGTAAAGGAAAACATTACTTTCAAAGAGGCTCGCAGGTGGGTGTCATACCTGCCTAAAGTCAGTTTTGCCGAGGTGGCGCGTCAGGGGGCAGCGCCACAGCGGCACCCGGTGGCTGTGCGGTCCACACAGAGTGAGCCGGCGGTGACGCCATCCGCCCTCTCGGCGGCTGCGGCTAGCGCTGCTCCGCCATCTCAGAACAAGGGACCATCAACCTCCGGGCTGGTGGCCTCCAGGGCCTCGTCCCTCGAGACGAGGCTTTCACGTCAAACGAACCGCTCGCAAGAGCGCGTGTCTAGCGCCCCGCAAGAGGCAATGGACACAAGCGGCCAGACGGCACCACCAGCGCCTAAGGAGCGGCGAGATTCTCTCGACCGCTCCAGAAAAGAAAGATCTCGTGTCACGGCGCCTGCAAAGGGCCCCGCGAGCTAATCTTCATCTCTTAAACACACAGCACAAACACATTTGTCATTATGGAGACACAAATACTACAGTGGAATGTAAGAGGACTTCTTCACAACCTCGACGATATTACAGAACTCGTAAGCAAACACAATCCAAAGTTGCTGTGTGTTCAAGAGACGCATCTGAAACCCACAAATACAAACTTTCTTCGTCAATACACCATCTATCGCAAAGACCGTGACGTGGCAAACGCCTCGTCTGGCGGTGTAGCAATAGTTGCCGACAAGTCTGTAGCTTGTCAATATGTCGCCCTTCAGACGCCCCTAGAGGCAGTGTCAGTTCGGGCAATTCTTTTCAGTAAGTTGGTAACCTTATGCACCATTTATATACCCCCGAATCATCATTTCGAGAAAACAGATTTCCATAAACTCATTGACCAGCTTCCCGAACCCTACATACTCGTGGGAGATTTTAACGCTCATAACACGATGTGGGGAGACTCACGATGCGATACGAGAGGTAGATTCATAGAAAACTTCCTCGTGAACTCCGGTGCATGCCTCTTCAATAAAAAGGAGCCAGCCTATTATAACCTTCATCACAATTCATACTCATCAATAGACTTGGCGATTGGTTCTGCTTCCCTTTTCCCTGACTTGGAATGGAGTGTAATCAAAAAGCCATTCGGAAGTGACCACTTTCCAGTCACACTAAACTTAGTAGCCCAACATAACTCCCTTCCGCATGTCCCTAGGTGGAAACTAGCCTCCGCCGACTGGAAACATTTTAAAGAATCGACATTTATATCACGAGATTTTATCAGCGAATTTAGCATAGACGACGCAGTAGCGTATTTTACCGCTTTTATCATCGACGCAGCAAACAAGTTCATTCCACAATCAAGCGGTAGCTCATCCAAAAGACGAGTGCCGTGGTGGAATGATGAGTGCAAGGAGGCGCGGAAAAAACAAAATAAAGCGTGGGGCATACTTCGTCGATCCCCAACTGCAGAAAATTTGATGGAATTTAAAAACAAAATCACAGGGAAGGCGAACGCGACGACAAGCTAAAAGGGCAAGCTGGGAGAGGTTCCTATCCGGTATTAATTCATACACACAGGAGGCAAAAGTATGGAATGGGCTCAGGAGGCTTAAGGGACAACAAATTCATCCATTGCCCCTGGTGGATAAAGAAGGAAATAAGTTGGAAGACCAGGCTGACGCTCTTGGTGAACACTTCGAGCGCGTGTCCTAGTTCCACCCACTATTCAGAGAGCTTCCTGAAATATAAAGCAATAGAAGAACGTAAGCCTCTAAACCGGAAATGTAGCCCAAATGAACTTTATAACCGTCCTTTTGGTATCGCCGAACTTAAAGCCGCCTTGTCAGCTTGTCAGAGCTCTGCACCGGGTCCGGATAGAATCATGTACGATATGATCAAGCACCTGCACTGCGACACACAAATCACACTACTCGCACTTTTCAATACCATCTGGGCTGCTGGGTATCTTCCATCTAAATGGAAAGAAGCTATTGTCATCCCAGTTTCGAAGCACGGTAATGATACTTCATTGCTGACCAGCTACCGGCCTATAGCGCTTACGAGCTGCCTTTGCAAGCTTTTTGAGAAAATGATCAATCACTGTCTTGTACATTTCTTAGAGTCGAACAAAATGCTTGACCCATTTCCATGTGGCTTTAGGGAAGGCCGATCTACAACCGATCACCTCGTGCGCATCGAAGCAAACATCCGTGCTGCATTTGTACACAAGCAGTATTTCTTGTCTATATTTCTTGATATGGCAAAGGCGTACGATACGACATGGCGGTACGGTATCTTACGAGACCTGTCGCACATGGGCATTCGAGGGAATATGCTTAGCACTATAGAAAGCTACCTGTATAACCGTACCTTTCGAGTCAGAGTTGGTAACGTATTGTCCCGCCCATTTATTCAAGAAACTGGTGTGCCACAAGGGGTCGTGCTTAGTTGCACCCTTTTCATTGTGAAAATGAATTCCCTTCACAAAGTCATTCCATCCTCAATGTTTTATTCAATATATGTCGATGATGTGCAGATCGGATTTAAGTCTTGTAACCTTGCAATATGTGAGCGTCAGGTTCAGCTCGGACTGAACAAAGTGTCAAAATGGGCAAATGAAAATGGTTTCAAGCTAAACCCTCTCAAAAGCTCCTGTATACTTTTCTCTAGAAAGAGAGGCCTAATACGAGATCCAGATATTATGCTGCATGGACAACACATACCAATCAACACTGAACACAAATTGTTAGGCATTATACTTGACACAAAACTAACCTTCATTCCTCATATCAAGTACCTCAAAGCTAAGTGCCTGAAAACAATGAACATCCTGAAAATATTGTCACACACAACATGGGGTAGCGACAGAAAATGCCTCATGAACCTCTACAGGAGCCTTGTACGATCGCGGTTAGACTACGGCGCAGTAGTGTATAACTCTGCTACCCCCAGTGCTCTGAGGATGCTCGACCCTGTGCATCATCTTGGTATCCGCCTCGCCACCGGTGCCTTCAGGACAAGCCCTATTCAAAGCCTCTATGTTGAATCGAACGAATGGTCCCTGATCTACAACGATCATATTCTACTTTTAATTACTTTCTGAAAGTACACACTGATAAAGACCATCCTTGTTATCTTACCATCAACGATATGACCTCTGCAACACTTTTTCATAACAAGCCTGCAGCAAGAGAGCCACTCTCACTGCGTGTGAGGAGGATGAGCGAAGATATGGACGTTCCGCTTCTTGAACATCGCCTAAAGGCTCCTGCTAAGCCGTTACCGCCGTGGTTGTGGCAGATCATTGACTGCGACACGTCATTTGTTGAGGTAACGAAGCACGCTCCAGAGGCCCACATTCGTATGCATTTTCTACAGTTACAATTTAAGTACTCTTGCCCAGAATACTACACAGATGCGTCTAAATCGCATGCCGGCGTGTCTTATGCAGCCGTCGGCCCATCCTATTCGGAGTCAGATGTTCTTCACCATCATACAAGCATCTTTACAGCAGAGGCATATGCACTATGGTGCGCTGCGAAACACATCAAGCAGTTAAAACTACATAAGGTGGTCATATACACAGACTCGTTAAGCGTCGTTAAAACATTGATGTCATGCTGCAAACACAAAAATCCAGTAATTGCACAACTTTTCTCACTCCTATGTACTATTTATGCCTCTGGCCAACATGTAACGGTATGCTGGGTGCCTGGACACAGAGGTATTGAAGATAACGTGCTAGCAGACCGAATGGCAACTTCCTTTGATACAAAATCTTGCAACCTGTCCATAGCTGTTCCAGTTATAGACCTAAAGCCATATTTGCGGAAAAAACTGAGAACGTACTGGCAACATAAGTGGGACGCTGAAATCCATAATAAGCTCCACGTGATTAAGCCACATTTAGGGTACTGGCCATCACTGACCAACTTGAGACGAAGTGATGTCCTATTCTGTCGTCTCATAATAAAGCATACTTATGGTACACATAGTTTTTTGTTGACTGGCGGTGAACCTCCAATGTGTTGTAGATGTGGGAACACCCTCAGTGTTCAGCATGTCTTCCTAGAATGTCGCGAAGCACAAGCCGAGAGGGAAAAACACTTCCCTTTAGCATATAGACAGTGTATACCACTTCACCTGACACTGTTTCTAGGCAGAGAACCGCTTTTCGACATGAAATCTGTTTAACATTCTTAAGTGACGTCCATGCGCTCAACGTATTCTGCCCAAGAAATTCGTAGCACGGCCTCCTGCGAGAGGCCGCTGTTGCGATGTCAACCCTTGTTTATAGCACATGCCCCCGGTCCCTTGTACTCAAGGTACTTGGTGAGGCTGTTGTGCTACTCGTTGTCAAGCATCACCTTTTCATTTTTAAATACATGTTATCACAACCTTGTTGCACATTTCATACTCATAGCATACGCCACTTCAGTCACTATCATTATTTAACTACCTATATGTTTTACGCCATTTACAGCGACAGTTTTTAGGCCCCTTTACAGCCATGTCACATCTACCATTAGAAACTCATTGCGTGCGTCATAGCAGCTCATCGATTACATAATTACCACTTGTCATGGCAGCTCTTTGGCCATACCTGGCCCTTGCGCCATAAAACACCACACATCATCATCATACCTGCAGTTTCGGTGGCGATGATTTCTGTGTTGAAGTTACTCTCTTGAGCTCGACGTCCGACAGCACACAATAGGGGAGCCATACAGTTTTGTGCACTGGAAGTAAGAAAAAACAACGGAACAAAAATTTATTACGCGTCGGTTTTTTTTTCTTCCCAGTAGCGCACATTGGTTTGTTGCCGACGCTGCAATTCACTGCGATATTAACTGGCAATACATTGCAAAGAAAAAAAGAAATAGGTTTCAGGATTATTTATGAACTTGAGCTCGAATTAGCAGTCACTCCGTTAGTTTGTTTACTAGTTAGGCATCTATACCAATAAACGTTTTTTCGACGGGAAGTTTAGGCAGTATAACATAAGTGATGTTACACCGAATAAAATATATCTGTGATGTGTTATTACATATAACTCAGTGCTTGGATGATTTGTGCCGCTTCTTGCTCTACCGCTTGGACTTGAATACCAATTATTAGGGTGCGGGACCTATGGGCGCCATGTTAGTCATGGATGCAAACTTTGTTGGTCACGATCTATTTGTTAAAATATTGTTATTAGCTGTTTTAACACACAAGGTTTTTTTAGGTATGTACATGACGTCAAAAAATTGATTTGCTTGAAAAATGTATACAGCGTTCACGGCTTCATCTTTGCGATGCTTCTTCTTGAATGTCAATCCTTATAGTTAATATCTAGTAGAAGATTTTCCCGGTTGCGCGCAGTGCACGCCTTCTTGAAGAAAGCACGTAATGAGACGCTGCTTTACTTTCTTGGCGGTGAAGACGTAAACGCGTACCCCGCAACCATTTTGACATTCTTCTTTATAATGGAAGCCGACAAAATGACATTGGCGCCTTGAGACCCGCAATAATAATAAAAAAATATAGTTCGTTCTCGCATAGTCTAAGTAATTCTTAGAGCATCACCTGCGAAGCAGTAACGAAAAATACCGAACAATACGTGTTGTCACAGATTCAAGAGCAGAGAAGATCGAAGGAAGCAGCCCGTCTTGCGTGACACTACGCCTTTCTTCTCACGCTTTCGCCATACCATCCTCCTCCACTTTCCTCCTGGCGCACTCTTAGCTTTAGCCGACCGTAAAAAACAGCTCTGTTTCTCCAAGTCTACATAGACTTAGGCGACTGACAGAGGTCGCGCATACGACCTCGACTGGACACAAAGGACTGACTTGCTGATGTGAATGTCGCCTAAGCGAAATGAGGCGCACGGAGCGCACGCATGGTCGCAGAATCGCGTTCTTGATTTTAACACTTGGGGTGTACAATTGACTATGTGCGCAGCCACAATGACCGTGTAGCAGGTTACAGAAGTTGAGATCTGCCATTTGGCACATCCTCGTCACCGACCACGCTTAACAATAAACCCTCAACTCCCAGTCGGAAGATTACTGAATTATCCATAAATTACATACACGGAGAGGACCGAGGAAAGGAAATGCATGGACAGTTTCACGAGGCCATTGAATCCTGCTCCCTGCGGAGGAGCAAATGCTTCTCTAAAAACAAAGTAATCGGAAAGAAATGGTCGTCGCTGCCCTAGCTGTATCCTGTCTTAGGAAACGTCGCGAGCCACATTCGCTGAACTTCTGCTTTGATTTTGTTTCATACCAGCTCGTAAGTTAATATTCGTAGGCTCAGTTCCTTCCAAGGAAGCTAGATCTCTTAAACTATAAGACAGCAGTCTTCAATATAAACTCCGACCTTCAAAACGTTTAATGTGTCAGCAGTACGTGGTCGCAGCAAGCGCCACCTTCCTTACGAAGGCTGATGCACGCAACGTAGTCCTCGTGCGTTTCATTGTTGCCTACACGGAGCGATCATCTTTAATCTTACGAAATGTTTACGAACGGACTGTTGCAAATAGCATAATTCTAGTCGATGAGTTTGATTATTCAGAGGCGCGGAGATTACTTGCATGACAAATAGAAATGTATATTCAAATAATGAACAAAATAGCACGAAATAACGTCTTATTTAGTTACCTTACAGCACATATTCCAATGTACTAATGCGAACCCGCTAGATTGCAAGGCGTATCCATCTGGAATTAAATTCCAGAAACAACAACGGAAACAACAATTATTTTGACAGATATCAGTGTTCTCAATAGACAGAAAAAAAAATTACACCATCTTCCCGTAGGGGAACCCTGAGTAGTATGCGAAGCCATCGGGTCGACTCAAGTTCCCATTAGTTTTCAGATCGGCCTGTCGCCGTTGCCGTTTTGTGGCAGTGGGTCGAGCCCTCTTCTCCGCGGCGCTGTCCACGGCGCTGACACTGGCGTTGACGCTGGCGCTGTCCGTGGCACTCATCGCGGCGTTGCGGGAGGAGAATGAGAGGACGAAGTGAATGATGATGAGTGGGTGAAGCACCGGGGGTACCCAATTCTAGTACACTGTACCGGGGGATCATTCGGGCAAAACGCCGGAAGTGTTCGTCGGAAGCCGGAAGCTGGCTTCCGGAAGCGGAACCGGAAGTGGAAGCGGAAGTAGGAATGGAAGCGGAACCGGAAGCGGAAGCCGGCTTCCGGCAGCCGGAACTTGCGCATGCGCAGTAGGGGTGTGGACGCCGCACGACGGAGGGAGGGAGTGACATAGCCCCGACCATAAGCTGCTTCGCATCTAAAATGCGCTAAGCATCGTACACTTCATTCCTGAAAAGTTGCAGTGAAAGACAGAATACAGATCTGTAGAGGATGACCGTGCTACATTATTATTATTATTATTATAATACTGTAAACCTGGGCATGCTCTCACAGAAGTGGGAACAAAAATAACAAAAAGTACATATTGCTAACAATACATAAAGAAATAATCCGAAAATTATAAAACTGCAAGTTTGCACTCGGTCGCCCAAAGCTTAGGTACAGCGAAGCTTACTGGCTGCTGCTGCAAGGTCTTAACTTGGTTTAACTACGCATGTAGAAAGGTATTCTCGAGCGATCATTTTCGGAGGTACCTTCCCTTCTGCGTCATTTCGCGTGACTAGCGCTAGACGCGTTGGCGCCTACGAGCGACAGCGCTCGTCGCATGCCACAAATGCAGGCAGGCTAACCAAGTTTGGTACAGTGCCAAGAACGCTGTCGCTTGCCGACGCCAAACGCGTTGGCGACATTTCGCGTGACTAGCGCTGGACGCGTCGGCGCCTACGAGCGACAGCGTTCCTGGCATGCCACCACAAACGCAGGCAGGCTATCCAAGGTTGCCACAATGCCAAGAACACTGTCGCTTGCCGACGCCGAACACGTTGGCGACATTTCGTGTGACTAGCGCTGGACGCGTAGGCGCCTACGAGCGACAGCGTTCCTGGCATGCCACCACATACGCAGGCAGGCTAACCAAAGTTGCCACAGAGCCAAGAACGCTGTCGCTTGCCGACGCCGAACGCGTTGGCGACATTTGGCTTGACTAGCGCTGGACGCGTTGGCGCCTACGAGCGACAGCGTTCCTGGCATGCCACAAACGCAGGCAGGTTAACCAAGATTGCCACAGTGCGAAGAATGCTGCTACTTGCCGAGACCGAACGCGTTGGAGGCTAGCCGCTCGATATCAATCGGCCAGCTCTGTGTCTTAAGCTTTGCACGGCCTAGTGGAAAGCTCCAGACACTGCGGAGGATACCGCGTGCATGAGCACGCGGCTTCCTCCTCCTCCGGGTTGCCATGGATACGGCGCGGCAGTTTCTTGGCACGCACCACGAGTTCCGGACAGCTTCGCTGTTTAAGCCAGCCGTAAAAAATCTAAACAGTACAGACTAACAGGAAAGGGTACATATTAGACACGGAATTCAGAATAAGAACTGCAAGCAGCATACACATGAAAAACATACACTCCGTGATTAGCGTTTCTTTTTCTACAACAGAAAATGTGTTGACAGATTCTGAGGATAATGTCGCGTAGCAGTTTATACCATGATTCTATGACTGACGGAAAGAAGGAATACTTGAAGGTATTACACCGGGAGATAAGTGGCCTGATACTCTTGTCGTGGTTTGTTCTGGTTAAGCACTGGTATGGTTGTTTTAGGTACTCGTGTTTGCTTATATTAAAGCTGTCATGATAAAGAAGGTAAAGAAACTTTAATGCATCAACGCGTCGGTGAATCGCCAAAGTTTGAATATTTGCCCTGTTGCGTAGTGCGGTTATGCTGACGTCACGTGAATACTGCAAATGCATAAACGGAAAAACTTTATTTTGAATTTGCTCCAGTTGATTAACGAATATTTGGAGCGGATTCCAGATAATACTGCCGTATTCCAGGATTAGAAAATTAAATTATGGGGCTTTACGCGCCGAAACCACGATCTGCCTATGAGGCACGCCGTAGTGGGGGACTCCGGAAATTTGTACCACCCGGGGTTCTTTATCGTCATCATCAGGCTATATTTATGTCCACTGCAGGACGATGGCCTCTCCCTGCGATGCTCAATAAGTCCTGTTTTGCACTAGGCGATTCCAACATGCGCCAGCGAATTTCCTAACTTCCTGAGTTTTTCATCATTCATTCATCATTAGTACAGAAGGAGGTCCCGGAGTTACAAGAACTGTCAGGGGGACCTCCTATTAGTAATTTAACAATGCAATAATTAATACATTATTAATCACTGTACCTTGATTGCGCTTCCCTTCTGTTGGTATCCATTCTGTAATGGTCCACCGGTTATCCATCCCATGCACTACATGGCCTGCCCAGCTCCACTTTTTCCGCTTAATGTCAACTAGAATATCGGCTATCCCTGTTTGTTCGCTGATCCACACCGCTCTCTTACTGTCTCTTAACGTTAGGCCTAACAGTTTATTGTTAACTTGTTCTCGAGCTTTTTTGTTAACCTCCAAGTTTCTGCCCCATATGTTAGCACCGGAAGAATGCAATTATTGTGCACTTTTTTTTTCGCAACGACAGTGGTAATCTCCCAGTCAGAATTTGCTAATGCCTGCTGTATGCACTCAAGACCAATTTTATTCTTTCATCAATTTCTTTCTCATGTTCAGGGTTTAACGTGCACCTAAATCTAAGCAGACGGGTGTTTTCGCATTTCGCCCCCATCGAAATGCGGTCGCCGTGGCCGTATTCAAGGACTGGCCTTACAAGGGCCTTATAACTTGCTAGCCTAACTTTGGAAGGTGCCAGTGCAAGTTTCCTGCAAAGGTATCCCAGCTATCTATATGCTTTTGTGCACGTCTGTTCAATGTGAATATCCCATTATAATGTGTTTGTAAAGGTAACACCCAAGTATTTAACTGTATCGGCTTCTGTTACATGTAATCCTATTAGATGATACTCAAATTTTAAGGGTACCTTTATTCGAGTTATATACATGGATGAAGTTTTTGCTACATTAACTTTCATCCCCAAATCTTGACACTATATGGCAATATGAGTTAAGGAAACAATTCAGTAGAAAAAAATACCTCTAGGAATGTCTTCGCATCTGCTCCTTTATGTTTCTTAAGCTTAACAAAAAATACCATAATACAAATCATGCTCAACCGTAATATTTGGCAACAGCAGCAAAAAAAAAAAAAAGGGAATGCGCAAAACACACTGATAATTGAAAGGCGTTGTGATAGGCTATGGTGAGTAATGTCAACAGAGAGTGAAAACATTAGTGACAGAAATCTAGTGTAATCGTTAAAAGAGAAATTATCTTGTGAAAAATGCTACAGTAATAAGGCGGTAGCCGATGCAAACTAATACTACATGTTTATACATTAGGGAGCGCGTAACATAGCAAATGCTTGCCGTTATTTGCTCTGGAAGTAGGAATGTATATTTATGTCTGGTAAACTTGATGCGGTTGTTTTCTCAAGAGGCCAGCCGGAGAAACGGAAGTACCATCATATATTAGGTTTCATCTCTGTGACACCGCAAGTATTTAGTTATACAAAGGAAAAGCAGGGACAATTTCGTAATAATAAATAAGCTGGTGGTTGAGTAATGGTATGGGGCATATGCTATTTACCGATCAGGTTCTTTATTGAAGTAGGGTTAATTTTTGCAGGTTATCTGTACAAGTTTTGGACTACGCAAGGCTACAATATTGAAGATGCAATGATGCTAATGAATTATAAATGATAAGTTTGATCTTAGCAGGTATAGAGTGTCTGACACAGGTAATCGTCCCTATAGCAGAATAAGTTTTACTTAGGCGCTCTACATGTTCATTCAAGCTTAGTTGCCTAGAGTAAATTTACCACGTCCGCAAGCTCTGTAGTATCATTTCGCAAATAAGCATTTATTTGCCGAAGCATTTTTCCCCTTTTGGTCTGTATTATACTGCTTTACTTTATAATGCGATAACAATTATATGGACACTCCAGGCGCATTACTGCCGACGGCGTCGCCGTGATGTTCCGCTTAAATTTCAAGTGCGATTCCACCATATACGCGGGCCTTAAGATATGTGTGCAAGTAAAAGCGTGTGAGGGTAAGCCAGTGATGGTGGCTTGCTCTCGCGGACGCAAGGGAGGTATGAATTTGATAAATCACGAGCAATGCTGCTGACGCCCAACATTTGAAATTTCGAAAGAAGAATAGAGTGAGAAGAAGAAAAGACTAAATGCATTTGAAAAATTAGTAGAAGCACCTTAGTAATTTATTTCCGGCTGAGGGCTTTAATTATAAATTCGTTTTGTGTTAAGTGCGCAGACTCGGTCGATATGTGCTCTCTGGAAGCTTTTTGAAAGTCGCCAAGAAGCTTATGTCTGTTAAAAATTGACACGATTCTCGAATGGATTATCTTTTCTATGAATTTAGAGAAAATAGGAAGAATGAAGATACGGCGGTGGTTGCTTGGAGCGTTCTTGTGACGTTGTTTGAAAATCTGCACTACTCGGGAAACCTGCATTCCTGCAGGAAAAATGCCTGCAAGAAATATTAAATTGAGTATATGGGCCACGACCGGAGTTCATCCTCTACAATGCTCCTCAGTGTTGAACAATGCGTTTGTTTCTTTTTTCTGTAAAGCCGGGCCTGTTTTTTTCCCATGTTTCGCGACCAAAATTTCTTCCTATGGATCCCAAAATCGTTGATTCTGTGGGCATTGCTAAACTCACTAGTAATCTTAAGCTTTCATCATCGTGTGGCTGTGATTCAATCACGTCAAAAATACTGAAAATGATGGAAGTGCACTCCTTGTTTTCCTGTCCAATATTTTTGCTAAATGTTTACAGTGCTCCACATTTTCCGCCGATTGAAAGGTGGGGACAGTGGTCCCCAGTCCACAATTCAGGTAATGTACATCTTCCCGATAAAAGCAGACCCATATTGGTTACGAACATCCCATGTAAGCTTCTTGAGCACGTTATTTATTCTAATTTAATCTAATTTCGAGAAGACAACTCTTTCTTCACTAACAGCCAGCGTGGTTTCAGAAAAAGTTTTTTCATGAAAAGGGCCGGCGCATGACTTACTTCTCAAATCAAGAAAACTTAACATAGACATAAGGTATTCCACTGGATTAAAAACTTTCTTTCTGACCGCATAAAGTTTGTCATTGCTAACAATGTTCTTCTAAACTTTCTTCTGTCTAATCCGGCGTTTCACGAGGATCTGTGTTGGGACCGTTGCTCTTTCTCAAGTAGATTAACGACCTCCCTGACTGTATTACGTTTTCATCAATAAAGCTTTTTGCCGCCGAGTGCATCCTCTAGAAACAAACTTAACAACTTAATAAAGATAGTTAAACTAGCCCAACCATCTGTTCAACAGAAGCTTCAAGAAGATCTCACCCATTTGCCCTCATGGTGTAATAAATGGATGATGCGTCTCTAAACAACACGAAGTGCAAAAGCGTGCGAATAACTAGACGGGGCCACACTACTGGCGGCACGTATTTTCTCGATGGTATCCGACTAGATCCTTTGACCTCTTACAAGTGGCTCGGCATCCACATCAGTTGCGATCTTTCTTGGCGCATACATGTGTATGTTACTAACAACGCAAAGCGCATGCTGGGTTACAAAGGCCGTAATTTTTTACAATCTCCTTCGTGAATAAAACTACGCCTATATAAAACGCTTGTCCGCCCTAAATTAGATTACGCATGCTCTGTCTGGGACCTCAAAAAGACTACACTTTCTGCAACTATTGAATCCGTCCAGAATCGCGCAGCTCGTTTCATTCTAACAAATTACTCTCGGCATGCGAGCGCATCATCAATGAAAGCAACACTTTCCTTACCTGAACTATCTTTGCACGGCAGATGCTTTCGCCTATCATTGTTCCATAACATATGTCACTATAATCCGATTCTAAAAGACGATCCTTTTTCCGCTCCCGTCTACGTGTCATCGCGTCCAGACCATAACTACAGAGTTGGCATGCTATCCTGTCGGACATCTTACAGCGAATCTTTCGTTTCGAAGACTAGAAAAGAATGGACCCACCTTCGCGCTTCCATCACCGCCATCACAAACACCGCCAGCTTCAGGACTGCTATTCATGAAGCCTTTTGCTAACATGTGTGTTATTTTCCACTCCTTCCTATTGTGCCCTGGGGCTTTGAAAGTATGCTAAACAAAGAAATACATAAATAAATGGGAAAATAAATAAATCTAGTGTTGGTTTCACAGGCCTCGGAAAGGCTTTTTAGCGCCATATTGAATGCTAGAGTACAGGAGTGCGTTACACTTTCACCAGGTTGCGTCAGATCGTTGCACGTTGTCCCCCGGGAATAGGTTAATCATGTGATCATCCTACGCTACTGTGAGCATTGACGTGCGCTTGTTACGACAGGTTTTACATTCCCCAAGTAAAGCAGGCTGCCTGGTTCTTACAAATTGCAGATATTGCGCGTGTTTGGGCTTTAACCATAATTCATAACTGACACATGGCTTCCACGCCTTTCATTTTGCACTAAGCTTTCTTAGCGGGAAGTGGGCGTCGCAGCATCTCTTTGAAAAATGTCATAAAAGACGTGTAAGCATCGTTATTATTATTGAGACACCCGCTATTCCTATGACGCATCGACATAAGTGAAGGCGTTGTGGCCTTACTAGCTGAAAAAATTTGGACTGTGATTTTTGTACGTTTCAAGACAAGTATTCGTCACAAACGTGAATATCCTGAGATGATTGCTAATGCCAGTACCACAAACATGGGCTGTTATTACAGCGAAGCTGTTAGCCTCTAGTTGGTTGGGATCACGCATACAACATGCACCACAGCATTTTTCAATAAAAAAAACAACTATCTGAAACTCATAATTGATAATAAGGCTCTCTTGATTGAAAATGCGAAGGACGCAGAGCTCCCCGCATACGCTTCCCGCTAAAGATTTCTGTTGACGTCACTAGGGTTTCACACGTAAAAGAACTACCCTTGCAACATATTTCATTGTTGTTGCAGCTCCGCTGTGGATAGGGCAACGAAAATTTAGGACTCCCGAGGAGCAGCGTGAATGAGTAGAGCAGCAAACGGAAAAGAAACGGCAATACGACCAGCAGCGGCGCAGTGCCAAAATAACCATTCCTACACTTACTTTCAATTAGCACTACTAATATTACTCTAAAGCATTAAACATTGCGTACCCCCGTCGGCAGTTGTGGTGGTGGTTTTCAACAGCTTCGCTGGACAACAACCTTCGCAGGGTTGGGATCGCGAGTAAACTTTTTGAATATTAACTAACTTTAGTGATGACTACTTGAAGCAATCACGATTCTTCTGTTAATTATTTTGATCAGAGTTGTTTTTAGAATGCAAGCACCATTAGCCGAAATCAGAGTGCAAAGTACCTTTTGCCGATTGCCAGAATTAACTAGAAGGCTTCTTCCTGTGTTTTTTCTTCTACTTCTACTCCCTCGTTTTTGTTCTCATCCCATATATAAAGCTCATCCCACTTATGTAGAGCTTATTGTAGAATACAAGCGCAAGCCAAAAGCCAGTCAACAATAGAAATAAATGGGTTGAACTACCCTGTAGGGGAGCCTGTATATAACATAAAATACAGTTTTATTACTGCGTACTGTCAGTCCCTCAAAATCAGCGTTCACGACAGAAAATTCTCTTACATGGTGACAAACAATGGTTCCCTTCACGAGAAGCAGAACGCCATTTAAACGTCTACCGTCATGGCTGAGAGCATAGCCGCGCTAACCAGAAGGGCAAGAAACATTTGATTTCTCACAGTAACTAGTCAAACTAAAATTTTTCATCAACAGCATCATTTCATCTCTTTGTTTGTTGGATGAAGGAACATAGCTGGTTTTTCGGACCAACTCAGCTAGTTATGTTGGCTGTAGAATCGAGCTTGAGTGTTGGGCTACTAATTGTTCAGCTGTGTTTGAATTACTTCTGGCATGTTAAGTCAAACGCTATTGCTAGGCTTGCATTTGACTTCGAGTAACGGGGAGAATTCTGCCTGCGTTTTTTCCCCTTCTAATCGCTCGTTTTAAATGCCAAGTATTTCTTGGCGAACATCTGCTACTTTGACAGTATCTATCTCTCAATATATCTGTCTATCTAACAATCTATCTATCTAGCCGCCTACGTCTTCGTGCTCTCATGGTCGTCTCGTTACTTCATAAGTACCAAAATTGACATACTATGACAACAGTATATGAAGAACGCAAACGATATGCCATGACATGAATGTCATGACATGCGTGTCATGTGGGTTATGAAACAGCCGCCTACGCCTTGGTGCTGTCATGATCGTTTCGTTAGCTTTGTAGGTACCAAAATTAGCATAGTATGAGACGACTATATGACGAACTTCTGATTATTCTTGACATAAATGTCATGACATGCGTTTCATGTAGGTGACGACAATGACCCAGCGAAAAATATTACCACTCAGAAACCCCTGAAATAGGTTCGGATGTGGCTAGTAAGCGAAGTAATCACTAAAGGATGATGGTAGAAGACATAGTCATGACCATGACTGATCAAAAATGACAATAACTCAGCGAAAGAAGATTAACGCTCAAAAGCCTCTGAAATGGGTTCGGACGTGGGTACTAAGTGAAGGAAACACTAAAGGATGGTAGAAGTCACAGTCACGATCTTGACCGAGGAAAAATGACAATGACTCAGCGAAAAAAAAAGATTAACACTAAAAAACCACTGGAATGGGTTCGGACGTGGGTGCTAAGTGAACGAAACACTAAAGGATGGTGGCAAAAGGGATAGACGTGAGCATGACTCAGCAAAAATGGCAATGACTCAGCGAAAAAAGATTAACACTGAAAAAACCAATGGAATGGGTTAGGCTGTGGTACTAAGTGAAGGAAAAGCCTAAAGTCGAAGTAATAGTCATGAGCATGACTAAGGCTTTCGCCTTAAGGTCTTTTAGGTGTGGCCAAAGGGACTCCTGAGGACTCATGACTAATTCATGACATGCGTGTCAGGCAGGTCATGAAAGAGCCACCTTCATATTGGTGCTCTCATGGTCGCTTCGTTAACTTGGTAGGCTCCCTGCACACTGCTTTGCATAACACGATTCCCAGAGGGTGTGGGATCTGCCCGGTTTTTTGTTCACGTCCCATATGTACGTGCGGTCACTTATGTAGAGCTCATTGTACCTCAGAGTGAGTCACTCTTGTTCTTATCTGTTTCCTTTGTGCTGTGCAAAAGTTCTTTCTTGAGCCCCTCATCCTTTGACGAAAGTCCTCTCGTATGGAAAAATTAGAGTCCTCAAGTTGGTAACCCTTCTTTAGCATAGCTGCTTTCTGCCTTTTCATGCACAAAAATAGAACACAGACATATACAAACGGAGCACTATCTGCAGTGCATGCGCTCGCCAGTGCATGCGCCTCTTTATGTTTTGCGCATTGTCGTGCTATCCATTGGTACGTATGCTGCACTATCCACAATATAATTCCTGTGACTATTTAACGCTGAATTGTGCTTTGCGATGCGTCTAGGGCTTTAGTGGTCGTCGAGTAGTTTCCAGCTGTGCAGGACTGGTGCTGTAGGTTCCAGTGGATGTCGGGCTTGGTCCTTCAAATTGTTAAGCAATATTAGGAGAGCTATATCCTCCTAGGTCACCTTGTGCTATACATTGCACATTGCCTTCAACTTTTTTTTTCTAAATTCACTCGGAAGTACATACAGAAAATATTCATTCTGGATAAAATGTACCATGCATGTGTAACTGTAAAGCACTAGTTTACGGTTATGCTTGTCATCCACTTTCGAGAAATTTGACGCTCAATTTATCTCAAGACATCCGACAGCAGCCTTCAGGTGTGTTTCTAAATCACAGAGATTGCGTGAAAATACACGACACTGCAGCAACATCTCAATGAAGCACATGTAGTTCCATCTTAATCTCTGCGTTTAGGAAATGAAAGAAAGTGTTTACCTGAACAAGCGGCGCACTATTTGGAAACTGTTGCCAGGTTCACAAGAGGCAGATAACATCTACATACTATTGCGGCCAGCCTCCGACAATTTTGTTATTTTTACGAGATACAAATTTACAAATCATGCATAAATAGTGCACGTGAAATTTGACTTAAATTAAGCCCCTTTCATTATTCATTTGCGCTTACTTGGAAACCTCCGGACCGATATCTTTGAAGGGCTGGTAGGTGAAAAAGAATGCGAATGCTTGCTGGACTCCCAGCTTACTGAAAATATTCACCTTAAAGCGCCGTTGGTTAACAACAATAAAGAAATTTAGCTGGCACGACTTTTCGAGGAAAGACAGTATCCTGCAAGCATCTGCGTACCAAATCTAGCTGCCCTCTCTCATGCACCGACTGTATTCCTTCGTGTCATTAAACCACAGCAACCGATCGCAAAAGTTCGGGAAGCGGGGTAGCAGCCACCCCATTCGTAAAGCTCTGGTGATGATTATTGATGGTAATCGTGCAAGGGCGGCGAAAGAGTCACCATATCTATGGTGACGAACTGACAATGGTGCATGAAGCGAGTTTCCAATGGTAGATGTAACATGGCTGTGTAAAGGCCTTAATACATTCGCTGTAAAGTGCGTAAGATAAATATGTCAATACGTCGTCATTGTGAATCGTGAGGTGTGAGATGTGCAAAGGACATCAATGATATGCAACGGGAGGCGGATGATATACCACAAGGTATGGGTTTAACTGGACGCTTGTACGTACGCATGGGCTTGGAGGCACATGCAATTAAACCGTAATATCGTAGCAGCAGCCAACAGGGAGAGGAGGTGTTTTTCATGTAAAAAGTCCAAAACGGCCTTACTGTGACAAAATAATCAGTCCTCCGCCAAGAGGTATTGTAGGATGTAGTGGGATTTGCTGTCATTAGGCTGAAGGAAAATCCTTTTTCTCCGTCAGTATTCGCTAAACGACACTCCAACAAGATGTGGAGGGAGGGCAGCGTCTGGCCACATTTGCCACAGATAGGAGGTCATAGGTGCGGCCAATTCTAAGTCGACAGAAAATGACCTCAATTTGCTGTCTTTTCTTCATGAGAGGCCAATTTTCCTACGCGGCCTAATTAAATGTAGCCGCTATGACATTTCAGTGTCCCAGATTTGTTGCCAAATGTTTATAATTTTTTCGCGCAAGAATGGCTTCTTGCTCATGGCAGGAACTGCAATGAAAGTAATGCTATCTTTACTTGCTAAGGGTTTTACAATTTATTCGGCAAGCACGCTGCCTTGGATTCTTCAATGCAGAGGCACCAACATATTATAGCATCTGGGTAAATGTACAAATAGCATACAGCAGATAATAAAGATAATTGATTATAGGGTTCTTGTGCTTCTGTGGGGCTTTTAAAATTTTCAGGATGCTTGGGGGAGTCTGTGAATACAATTGCCTTTTGTAGCTAACTGCGGTGAGGATGCTTGTTTCAAGGCGCAGAACGGCGGATTATGAAAAGGAGGGATCCACTGCTGCATAGGAACACGCCAGCATGGGATATTGATGCATTTTTACAACTTTGCAGCTTTTTTTGTACAACTTTTTTGTACATTTATACAACTTTGCAGTACTCTGTCTGACGTTTTAGGAAGTGCATCTATAAGCGCGTCTCTGGAGCGTTTTAGTGAGTGCATTTGTGACCGCTACAAACGATGTGTCACACTGTATGAGCTTGTCCATACCTGCAGCTCATGTGACGAATGCTCCTGCGCAGAAAGCGGTTGAGCTCGACGTCATATACCACACAAATGCAGAATTCCAGCTGTTTTGCATACTGGGCTAAAAATAAATATAGAGAAACCAATCACCAAAATGCTGCTTATTTTTTTACCACCTCAACGAACATTAGTTTGATGGAGAGATTAAAAAAAAAAGATGTGTACCATAATTTCAGTGCTCGTTATTGGACGATAGGGGGAAGAATACTTGGGAAGCCCTCCCCTACGTTGTCCCCCGAAATGACTCTGATTTAAAAACTAAATATTTCATTTCAGTTCAGTTTGGTACGAGGCTGACAAAGAAACTGTTATTCACTTCTTTTAAACTGGCGGTTGATATATTTTGTCTTTAATGGTACTATTCAATGGTATTATAGAGGAGATACCGGCCACAGCTGCACGTACCCCCTTCCCTGCATGAACAATTTTATCAGTAACGTACTTGTTTCCAGTCTTTGTACACTTGAAATATTCTCGAAGCCTCCATCTCGAAATGAAAAAAAAATAATTCTGAGGTTTTACGCACCAGAACATAGATATGATTATGAGGCACGCCGTAGTGGTGGGCTCTGGATTATTACTGATCACCTGTTGTTCTTTAACGTGCACCCAATGCACGGCACACGGAGATTTCCGCGTTGGGCAATTACCGAAATGCGGCCACCACGGACGCGATGGGATGCCTCGCGATCTCGAGAAAAGGAGATTAGGCCTGGAGTGTATACGGAGCCTGCCTAATGGCCATTCTGCAGCCACGTATCCTGTATAGTTACGAATCATTGAAACGCGAACAGCAAGAATGTAAACTAGCACATCTCGCAACTTAGGATCTGATTTGGACGTGGTGATGCGTGCCTTGACGTCATTTTCCTGAATGTACGAAGGCCCCTGAACATGCAGATTAAAATCTCTTATGTAATTTTAGCGCCAGCAAACACAGGAGCCAAAACACTCAGTCAAGTTTGTTCAAAAGCGTAGTAGGTTGTTTTACGTGTACACTATCGTTAATACGGTTGTTGTGGAACAATTAAAAAAAATTGCATTAGGTCCTGCTTTTGTGTTTCATCTGAAATCGCATGAAGTCCAGGTGGCACTCCATGATATAAGAGAGGAGCTGGTGATGGTGCAAGACTTCACACGTATACTGGGAGGCCATTCGCACCACTCAAAAATTGTCTCATTGGGACCTCTTAGGTTTAGGCACACGTTTGTAGCAAGTGCTTTATGCCGCACGTTCTTTTACTTCACCAAATAAGGACAGGCTAGGCTTTCTGTAAGCCTTAAGGCTGTTTTTGAATTTTGGTCTCAACTGTAGGTGTGAGCCCAAGCCCACTTCGGAGGTGAAAAACAACCTGTTTTCTTTTTTTCGTTTGGATTCGAATATTCTGTACCAATATAGACATCTGCGTTGCTTTCGGCGTAAGTCCTGAACAAGATCACATTTCTACAGCTCGACGCAACCATCACCAATGAAGCAAGTATTGACTAACCAAAACTGTGTTCTCAGTGCTTCATGAAGCTATATAACATAGTATACCGGCGTATACACAATGATGGTGGGTACAGGTGTGCGTGGCTATTTATAATGTGCCACCCAAGCCCGTGTCTCAAATGTAATCAGAAAGCCAGATGTCGCAATAATTTTGTCTATGTATTTGAGCTGGTACTTGAACGGGTAATGTGTACTTTGGAATGCGTGCTGGATGATCGCTTCAGAAGATGTGCAACGTCAAGGTTTCTAATGTAATTATGTCCACTGACGGAACATTCGGGAAGGTTACTATAAACAATGAGCGCAAGAAAAAAAAGGACACTTACCCGCATACTGATGGACACATCCACGGCAAGAACAAATCCCATGAGCGTGCCAGGTAGTTGCTGCAGTTTCAATAAATTCCACCTGAATGGGCTTAAGCATGTTGGGGAAGGCATCCTGTATGCAAAGTAGGATGTAGAACAACGTTGTGACTTACTAAGAAATATATCCATAATGCTGACTATTCGAACGGGCCAACACAGGTCAGCATTACTTAGTATACCGGGCACCACTCGGGAATAGTTGCTTCGATATTGGTATCACAAAAAAGCAAATCAAATAACAAATCATAAGCCTAACAAACGGCAAATATTGGATGATGTCATCCTTGCATAAAAAATTGCACTATTGCGCGCTCGCTTCCTAAAAGGTATTTTTCGCAATTGTCTGCAATTTTTAAAAGTGTGCAATTGTATCTCAGATGGCTTTCTCGAGCTGTCGCTCTTTTGTCTTCACCTTCCCATGCTTGTTCTGTGTCTATGACAATTGTCCGAGAATCATTTTTGTGTGCATAGCAGTAGCACAGTTATTTCTTTCACAGATGATGTGGAATCTGTACTCTGCCACTGTCCATTTCTCTATGTTGTCGCGACGTCAGAAACTCGAGGGACAAATGAAACGCTATTGTCAGCAGGGGCAGTAAATAGAATGGGCGGCTTTTAATACCGCACGCTATTCTTTGCTTCTTCTTCTTGCTCTCTATATTTTACACAAGTGTCGATATGTGTTGTTACGTCATCGTCTTTGCCGCACTACATGCGTGGCATTAGCCTCCCTCCCAAGGGAAGCATCGTCCCGATGCGCAACTTATGCGTCTGCATGTACGAGACACTAAAACGTGAGAAACATGGAAAAGTACAGCTTATGCACCACATGCACCACTTAGGGTGGGTGCTCGTGGTACCGCGAACAAGTTTCACCGTCGGGCGCGACCTCGTATTTGACGTCGTTCAGTCGTCGGACAACTGGGTATGTAACATAATATCGCCTTAGTAGTTTTTCAGTAACTGACCTACGCCGAATGGCTATCCAAACTCACCCTCTCTCGCCGGGTGTGTAGGAGACGAATTTGTGCGGACGATTGTACCGCACTGCGTCCTGGTCTTGCTGGTGACGGATGCGTACACGTGCAAGCTGTCTGGCCTCTTCCGCACGTTGAGTAATTTCTTCAGCATCTGCATGGATGTCGTCACACTGGCGGGGCAGCACTGCATCCAAAGTTGTCGTGGCTTTGCGACCGTGAACCAAGCTGAGTGGTGTCATACGAATCGTTTCCTGTTGGGCGGTGTTATATGCGAAGGCTACATAAGGCAAAATCCCGTTCCAGTTATTATGCTCCATGTCGACATACATGCAAAGGATGTCTGCGTGAGTCTTGTTCAAACACTCCGTTAGTTCATTCGTCTGGGGATGATAGGCTGTCGTCTTCCGGTGGGTTGTGCCGCCAAGTTTGAGAACTGGTTCTAAATGTTCGGCCGTGGACGCGCTTCATTTATCAGTAATTACGACCCCTGGGACACCATGCCTAAGCACGACGTTTTCGACGAAAAATTTGGCCACTTTAGCTGATGTTCCCCTCTGTATAGCTTTCGTCTCCGCATAACGGGTTAGGTAGTCAGTCGCGACAATAATCCACCGGTTCCCGATAGTTGAAGTTGGAAACGGTTCCTCGAAAATTGATGCTAATTTTGGCTAATGTCTCTGCCGGTAACTCTACAGGATGTAGGAGACCCGCTGGCTTGTCGGGTGGCGCTTTGCGTCTTTCGCAGTCAGTAAAATTGCGTGCATGATGTTTAACATCGGCTGGCAGCTCGGCCAATAATACTTGCGCCGCAGTTGGTACAATATTTGTGTGGTGCCCAGATGACATCAGGTGGCCTCATTATGACACACTGTGAGAATTTCATTGCGAAGCGAAGCAGGTACTACGGGCAAGTAGGTGCGTCGTGTGTTTTTGTCACTGATCTCAGGGGCGTGCGGGTGTTAATAGAGATGAGGTTGGGAGACGCACGGCCACACAGCAAGCAGATTTTGGATTACACGCAAACCCCAAAACAAAATAAAGCTCACACTAAAATATATGGAAGGAATAAACACCAAGTAATATACAACATATCTGCTAAACATCCCCTTAATTCTTCGTACATTCGAGAGTTTTAGATTAGGGGGACGCAAGCGCTAGCGGGCCCCTACGCTTGTGTCCCCCTAATCTAAAACTCTCTATTATCTCTGGGTGTTTCCCGTACGAAAGTCAGGCAACCTTAGCCTGCCGCATGCCAACAGAGCAAGCAGATGTTTAATTACACGCAAACCTCAAACTTAAAATAAAGCTCAATCACACTAAAACACACGAATTGATTAAATACTAATAAATATTCAACATAGTATATCTTGGCGTTTCCCATACGAAAGTCAGGCAACCTTAGCCTACTGATGCACCGCTACTAGCAAGGGTCGTTCTCACCGAGTTCATCGTTGCACGTATATTCCCGGCCGGAATCTCGTCGGATCTTCTTCAATGTCGGTGCTCTTGCCAACTCCGTAACCACTGCTGCCTTGATGTCGGTAAGTCAACTAGTCCAACTCAGATGTCGGTGTGCCGAACTCTGTCGGCGACGTGTATCTAGGCCCACGTGGTTAGGCCTAACACCGGGGTGCGCCGCAACTTCTTCTGCGAGTGCCGACGTGGCGCTCCGGAGACTCTCGAACGCGCTGGTCTGCCAATGAAGGGGGATCCTCTCTGGAGTGCCCGACCCTGCCGTGTGAGGCTGCAGTCAGTCCAAGGAGCCTCTCAGGAACTTCGCCTAGGTCGACGGTCAGACCCTGGGCTGCCAGCGTCACGGACTCAGCCGAATCTCCAAGTCTCCCGTCGCCAGAGCGTTGTTGACGATGCGACCTTTCTGGCCCAGAACCACGTCGACAGTCACCGCCCAGCGTCTCTTCACCCTCGATTACGCCTGGGGTCACGCGCCTCGAGGTCTCGTGCCGTTCGGAACGATTCATTCGCATCGTCCTCTTTTTCTTCTGTCGGGCCGCGTGCCTCTTACTCATGTCAAGCTGCTGCCCTACGGAGAAAAGCTCTAATATTGTCCTTCAAACAATATGAGGCCAGACTTCGTCCAAACAGTCGAGGCACGTCTTTGCCTCGGCCTTCAAAGAAATCAATAGACGGTAGCAGTTTTGGGTCGTCGCTTTCATGCTCGGAAATGGTAAATGTATCGACGACTCCCAAGAATGTAGCGTCTGTGTTCCTATCCTCCGTGAGAGAGGCCTGTAGAGAGAGGGTGAGAGGGCACGGCCGCTGGAAAAAAAATATGCGGCCTGCTGCGTCGCGTCGCCGTCAATAGGCGAGCGCGTCTCGGCTAAGTTACGCAAGGCAGACGCCGGTTCATGCTACAAATGGTTGCCTCAGGATTTGTGCCTGTTGGTATGCTTTTTCGTGCCCATCCTCGTTTGCTTTTATTGCGATAGAAATTATATGGACACTCCAAAGCAGATTTCTGCCGTCGGCGTCGCCGTCGTCGTCGCCGTAGCCATGAGGTTCCGTATCACGTCAAGGGCGATGAAATCTTCGCCGATGATAAGTGGTTCTTGAGGGAAAGGGAAAGGTTGGCGCTATTAAAGCCCCTATATAAAAAAGTAGCGACACTCTCCTCCTCCACCTTCCCTCCTCCTCGATTCTCCTCTCTTTCGCGTTCGCTCCTCGACCGTGGCGCCGCCTACACCGCTCGAGCGTAGCAGACGACCTTTCGCAGAGTGAATGCGCGCTTAGCAAGGCGGTGCGTTTGAGCGTTTGCGTTTGCTTTCTAGCTTCGAGTAACTTCGTGTACAGCATAGAATTTCTGTAAGGAGGGTTATATAAATTCAGTGACGGCAGGTTTTCGTTTATTCCTGTTTTGAAAACTTCTTTTAAGTACCTAAACGAGCGCCAACGCCGTACCATGACGACCCCGAATGTATCGCGTGCGCTACAATTAGGTACGTAACATTTGTCAAGCGCGTGTCGCAAGATATTGTTGCGAATTGGTGTAAATAATAAGTTTGTGATCGAATGTCAACATCTTGGCCTCCAGCAAGCCCTCGGTAACCTAAATAATCCGCACCGTCCATACCATGTGAATTCGCGACGCGTATCAGATGACGTAAAAAGGCTGATAGAGGACACAAACAATCGCTGCTTTGAAGGTTCGATGGGGCATTACAAGCTACAAAGCAGCCTACATGCGTGCTTGCCAATCTTATAAGCACGCGCCAAGGCTCGGGGTGGGCGCTGGTTCTATTATGTTTCTAGTGCCTCATACTCGACAGAATTTTGCGCGGTCGGTCATCCAGTCGGGACTCTGCGTACATAGAAAATGAAATCACTTTTTTAGCATTCGCTCGCGAAGCGGGAAGGCGGTAACAGCGCTTCACTCAGTCTCAAACTGGAGCATAGTGAGCTTACGTTCAGTAAATTATTTTTTCAGGTTTGTGACTTGTCACGTTAGCTCGTCCGTTCACGAAGTGACGTACTTGTCGCGAACAGAGTTGCATTAAGGTGCATGCTTTGGGAACGGTTGCGAGCGGGTGACCGCACGTTTTCTTTGCGAGCGCTCCACCGCCGCTTCTTAAAATTCACACACTTTAAAGCTCACGCGAATTAGCATGTATGTACGTCTCAAAGACCTTTGATGCTGTCATTTGGCAACGAACGCACCCTGTAACTCGATTTTGGTAGAGTACGCACGTTTTTCATCGGTGCCTTTGTATCGCTTATCAATCGCGCTACCGCCAACGACAAACACGAACGAAAGAGGCAAACAAAGCTGTTCGCTGTAAAGAGGGCTATTAAGCAACCACAATTACGATAAAGAGTTGC
This sequence comes from Dermacentor silvarum, assembly GCF_013339745.2. NCBI lineage: Eukaryota > Metazoa > Arthropoda > Arachnida > Ixodida > Ixodidae > Dermacentor > Dermacentor silvarum. The sequence goes on from NC_051163.1 coordinate 42,492,880, forward strand.
TTTCCTAAGATGACTTTTTACACTCGACCCTTTAATTTTATCAAAAGGACTGCGCAGAATCTTAAAAAAAAAGTTCCGGAACCAAGTTTCGGAATGACGTTCTCGCACGCAGCCTCGCGTGCCCGCGAATGCAAGCCTGTAGGCGTACAAAATGACTAAGCGCGCCGACTACACGTCCAAATACACCAAAGTACACGTACTCGCAAATTACCTCGCATAGTCGTGTGGAGAGTGTTGGTCTGAAGTTCTTCCTGCCAATTCGATGAATCCACGTCTTTCTTCTTAACCCGTCGCGCTTACCGGACGGTATCGAGAAGAGTCGCTTGCCTTTGCTGGAAGTATTTTGGCATCCAAAGGCGCAGCAAGCCATGGTTATGGAAAATGCCTTGAAGCGACGTCGCACTTGCCACAAAACTTAGTTTAACGAATTCTCAAACTTAAACAACAAGGAAGAGGAACGGTACCAACGTGCGCTCCTCGCCAGTCGGTAGACGCTTATCAAGCGAAAATGGCGACGGAGCGTGATCGTAAACAAACGCAGCCAGCGTCCGGCGGCTCGGCGGTCCACGTGATGTCATTAGGCCAATACCAACGCGGCGTCGGCCTCGGACAGGGTGTGCGAGGAGGCGGCGGCATTCTTCAAAGCGTGACGCTACTTTTTTATATAGGGGCTTTAGGCGCTATCTTCTGCAGCCCTTGAGGGAGCACGGCTCAGCGCTCCGGACGCTGTATGTGCGAGTGAAAGGGAGCGAGAGACGCGCGCTTTCACGGAGAGCGAACGCACGTCGGAGAGCAAACGCGCGTTCTGCGCCGTGCTCCCTGAAGGGCTGCAGAATTAAGCGTATCTTTCCTCCTTTCCATATATAGAGAGTAAACGCAACTTTTTCCGTCGCGCGAAAGGCTGTGGGGGGACGGGAGGGAAGGAGGGGAGGCGACGTTTAGCTGCGGCACCAAATACGTATTTATATAAAAACGCCGAGCGCGTTCGGTGTGAACGCAGGCAAAACACCGACGGCGTCGACAACAGTTCTGCGCGTTGGTGGTGCGCTGCTGCATGTCCAAGATTATACAGCTGATAAAACTACTATCCTTACTACGTATAGCTCTCTACTAATTTGCTATCGCAATTGGTGCTTCGCCTTTCGGGTGAAACTGCGACAAATTTTATTGCGATAGCAATTATATGGACACTTCAACCGGATTTCTGCCGTCGCCGTCGCCGTGAGGTTCCCTATAGATAAAATCTTCGCCGCGCGCCGTATGCCCGAGCGGAAGCGTGCGGGGACGCGCGCTATCACGGAGAGGGAACACGCACTCAATCTCCCACGCGCCAGCAAGGAAGCGGGAAGCCAGCGCCGGAGGGAGCGGGGGGGGGGGGGGCGCACTTCTACTCTGCCAACAACCGCGCTCGTCGCTCGCTCGCACCGTCGCTTATCTCCACACGGCTCTGACCTTTATGCGCCGTGCATTAGCCGCTCAGTTTCCGTTGAAGCGATAGACCGCACGTACCTTCGCCCGTTGGTGCGGCGTATGCGCTTGCTGCCAGCGTTTTGACAGTCGTTGTCTGCAGTCATTCAGTGTGATCTATTCATGTTTGTTTGTGCGCGCTCACACCACGCTTGTTCAATCAGTTGGTAATAGTCGGGCCACATTTTCCAACGCACGCTACACATGCAATGCTGCCCGGGTCGGCAGTGCAGCGCTACAGGTGTGTCCCTTCGCACGCGCTGCCCACGGGAAGTGCTTCTCATCAACACCACCGTTTCACACGCGCCTTCTCGTGGTCATCGAGTCTCTCTTCATGTCGGTCTACTTACGGCGCAGCACACCTGCTTACTTAATCAGGTCATGTTTACTACAATTCATATGGCTACCAAAGCCGCTCACCTTGCTTCGTATGACATTGCTGTGTTGCTATCGCATTCATTGCTTCGCCCTTGGGCGAAACTGTGACATTTTTAAAGACGATAGTCTTTCTTGGGGAACTTAAACGCTGAAAATTTGGTCTGGCTGTCTGTCTGTCTGTCTGTCACCCGATTCAGCCACCCGGCCAAAATTGGACCACTTGCTTACCGCCCACACTACTTAAACTGGTACGGCTGTTCATACTTGTGAACGTAATCGATCACAAAGTAAATATTACGCATATCTGAGGTGCAACATCAGTAGGTAAGTATTAGGAGGTGTGTTCCTTTAATAGAAAATACATAGATACGTAACTCTAAAGACCCTAGTTTCTTAAGCTGCGCTGAAAATGCCATGCTATGCGCGTTTTATTTGCAGCCCGTCGCTGCAGCCTCACGTGCAAGCTCGCGCGAGCAAACGCCGCTGGCGCACAGCGAAGCATAGACCTCTGCATAGACGGAACGCGCGGAGTAATACATTTTAATGGCCGTACTTCTTGCGCAGCTTTTACAGCGTTGCTACAGTGTACTAGAATATCTAGTACACTGTAGCGTTGCACCAGGCTGATGTATGAAACGGAGTATAGGATGGCTAATTTAGCAGTACAGAGTTTTGAGGCACATAACCGTAATCCGTAGCGTTCATTTATTTAGGAATACATATTGTATTGGTTTTTGCGTTAGTAAATGAAAAATCAATGCGTTAGAAATGGCGTCGAATGCGTTAGAAATGGTGTAGGAAACGCTACGCGTTAAAAGAAGCCGACTGAAGCCGCGGCTCTGCAGCCGGCTTTAAGTCAACGGTAATAAAAGGTCCCAACAGATGGCGCGAGAGCAGGGCGAACGCGGTAAATTTGAATTGAATTCAGCAAAATCTCCATTGCATCCATCATGGGAGGAGTGAGAGGCGAGGGGAAGAGCGTGAGGGGAGGGAGGATGGACAAGAGAGGGTGTTACTTATCAGGGGTGGCAGAACACTATCGTCTTTCGATGTCATTTGCAGCGAAGCAAGCAGATATGCGGCCAACTTTTTTGTGTGTGATCGTGTGTGTGAGCAGCTTGCCTCATGTTTCTTTTGCTTGAGTACGTTTCTTTGGTGTGCGCGTGTGTGGCAGAAGGTTTTTTCTAGCGGCTTGATGCCGCGAAGCTGTTGTGGGCCGCTGTGCAAGTCGAACGCGAGAAGAGGCGCAACTGTGAAGTACAACGAATTCCCCTGCGATCTACCGCGTCGGGAAGCGTGGCTGACGAATATTTCTCGACAAGGGCCGTCAGGGAAAGGAAGCAAATGGGAGCCAAGCGACGGGTTGCTAGTATGTTCATTACATTTTACTGAGAATGACTATAAAAAGAACACGAAGATTAGGCTCTTGCTTCCGATGGTGGTCCCAACTGTGTTTCCCGGTCATCCGCCGTAAATGAAAAAAAAAAAAACAACGCGCAACCCAGGAAAAACAGCGGCCGCAGCTGTCAACTCCGCCGACACGTGCTCGCCCACTGGCGGCGACGCGGCGCCGCTGGCCGCACCATTTTTATGTGAAAAGAGCCACGAATGGATTGATCAACTCCGGGCTGTCCAGAAGGCCCACGATGCGGCGGTGAGGCTTGGCCTTCCCGTCCCAACGTGGGAGCGGCCCGCAGTCTTGCCCCTATGAAAACGGGGTGAAGATTCTTCCGGACCTCAATAAATTTTACTACCTACCTACCTGGCGGCCCTGCCCCTATCAGCACAGAGAGAATATTGAAACGTGCGAGGGGAGTTCGGTTGAAGATAAGAGCGAAGCTGGGCTGGTTCAGGTGCTGCACCGGGGACTGTTTTCGCTGAGTGATACCTTGCATGTAGGCTCCCTGCGAACTTCCAGGGGCTTTATGAACCGCCGATGAACCGCCATGTTTTGAACATGTGCGCTTCTATGGAAGCTTCATTACCAGGTATATTTACCTTGGTACGCAATTGCAGGTAGCGGCAAAAATGTCGGTATAATCAAGTGTGACCGGCGTTGATTTCGTAACCAATTGTGAAAGGTTATAATTCAGTCAGACATTTACGAATTCTTTGGATTTAGTGCTACCGGTAGCTACTTGAGAGCTAGACCAATCAGTGTTTGGATAATTGAAGTCTCCGAACAGCAGAATGTGCTTGTGTTTTCCACTGCTTATTACCGTAGTTCATTATATGTGAACAATAGTGAACAAAAATCTTTTTCTTGTGCGGTCTGCACTTGTAACGTAGTTGTTTCTTTGTTCGATAGCATACGCTCCATTATATGTAACATTAATACTGTCCCCCCTCCCCCCTTATGTCATGCCCTGTTAAGGGTCCATAAAGGTAAATAAATGATGATGATGACAAACGTATGGCTACATATATATTCATAAGCTGTAATGCAGCGAGCGTTTTCTTTCTTCAATCACGTATCACCATTTTGTTCATACGGCGTTGCAGACGCCACGTGAAAAGGGAAGCTGCCACTTCTACGGGTGGTGACCTACCGAAGGGAGTAGTCAAGGTCCCATGGCTGTGACCGCTCATGTATCCAGAGCGTGGCAATCCACTTGGATCCACGAAGCACCGGGCAGGCGCCATGCGTGGTGCTGTAGTCTATTTGTCGCTGACGTTCCGCCGGTTCTTGCTTCAGGTTGAACCAGAAAAGCGCCGAACCACGACGGGGCCTAATGGAGAGATCGGCCCTGGGAAATGCGGTGGAGCCACCCCGATCCACGTCATTCAGGTACACCAGAAGCGTGGCCAGCCGTTCACCCTTCTCATCTTCGTCACTCAAGGGGTCGGTGTGCTCGTTGAAATGTCCGCCGACGGCGTAGTTGAGTACCTGCAGTTTCTCGGCGAACTCCATCGTGAGGCCCGTGATCGCACTGGCATGTTGGTAGACTCTCCGCGCGCTCCCAGCGTTTTCAAGCCAGGTGAGGGCCGCCGTCCTGGTATCAGGCTGGTCGTCTCGTCCGTCCACCTGCCTCACCAAGGCAGGCTCGAGTTCGGTAGCTTCCTGGCGAACAGCTGCGCACTCGCTTGGGCTCAAGAAGTCGTGCACTAGCCAGAGCCGAGGCTCGGACACGGACAACTCCTCCACCGCGAAAGGCGAGAGAGACGCCGCACCGTGCTTTCCGGATGACAGCCAACAGCGCCGATTTCCGCTGGTTCTCGCGTCGAGGTCCTGACTAGCGCGGCAGAGCTCGCCGAAAGGTGTGTTGCTGGGGAAGCCGGAGCGCACTGCACGCATGAAGACCTGCCGGTAAAGCCACATTGAGGGCGTCTCGGGCGGCTGACCGACGACCTGGTACCAGGCCGTCGAATTCGCCTTGGCCGTTGATTCCAGGTTCCGGAGATGGCGATCGAAGAAATCAGAGTAGCGCCTGTCGCCACTTCGCTCGACCCAAGCGGCGGCGACAGTCGGTTCGCTCAGGGAACAGTGGACGGCCAGCGGCAGGGAGTCGTCTGGGACCATCTGATTGACCAGATGTGGTGAGCAGAGCGTCGTCATGACGTCTTCGGCCGTGATTCTGTACGCAATCTGGAGTCTGCAGATATTGCGCGCCGCGCCGTCTAGGTCGTCATCTGTGGGCCAGGCAAGTCGTTCCGCATCTTGGACGACTGGTCGAGGACAGCGAGCACTTCGGAGCATGTCAGCCACAGAGTAGAGCGCTGAGAGCCTCAAGAATCTCGCCAAAACCCACTCTGCGGGGCGAGTTCCCGGTCGGAATGATGTGACATCCCGGAGCTCGAGGTGCTGTGGAGGCGCCACGAAGGCAGCGTGTCGCCAGGTCTTTCCGCAATGTTCGATGTGACGCTGCAGTGCAGTCATGAGCGCTTTCTCTGTTGGGAGCAAGCTCTTCAGACCAGGCATAGATCGGTAATATTTACTGCAGCTGCCGACACCTGCAACGGCCATCAATAGGAACAACGGGAGTCGCATCTTCTTTTTCCTTTAGCTTTTTTGCTCGTGCTATGCCATTTCACTGCGACAAAGCAAACAACCCACCAACCTCGTGACGGAGAATCAACAATGAAAAAACCCTTCAAAAATGATCTTTGCTCATAAAATTGCTGCATTTGTGTTTGCGTCCCCTCCAGAACGTGTTGATTACGTTTCTGGTGAATTTCTGCCACGAAATAAAGTACCACAGGGCAACGAGGGGCCTCATGGTGAGACGGGGGAACCTAATTAAATGGGCAGATAATGTTTCATCGCGTTCATTCAGTTTCGCTTTTTACATGGGTTGATGCGCGACGCAGTGTGAAATTGAAATGCAAAATCACGGAGGTGATTTTCATCCAGATCCTGGCAGAGGCTAATTTTGAAATGCGTTGTCGACAGATTATTCAATACCAAACGAGGTTTTCTTCTCTCTCTGCGTTGCCCAATACCCATTGCTCATAGTCATCAGCTTGGTCGGTTCACAATAGCCCTCATGAGGGTATATTTATGGACCCCAATCATCAGTGAGGCCCGTCTCACAAGCAATGGGATGGGTGTCAATAAACAAAATGAAGAAGAAGAGCCATATTTCGTGATTGAGTAATGAGGTCATTCTCAGCCACGTAATATTTCTTTTCGCTTTGCTTTATTTATTAGTCGCGTATTCGCAGATGACATTGTCCTATTCAGAAATAACGGGGACGAATTACAGAAAATAACTGCAGACCTTAACCGAGAAAGTTTAAGAGTGGGGTTGAAGATTATTTGCAGACGAGAAAAATATTTTTCAATAGCCTCGCAAGGAAACAAGAATTCAGGATCGCCAGTCAGCCTCTCGAGTCTGTAAAGGCGTACGTTTAGCTAGGTCAGTTACTCGCAGGGGGCCCTGATCATGAGAAAGAAATTTATAGACGAAGAAAATTTGGTTGGAGTGCATACGGCAGGCATGGCCAAATCCTGACTGGGAGCTTACCACTGTCATTGAAAAGAAAAGTGTACAATCATTGCATTGTACCGGTGCTAACATATGGGGCAGAAACTTGGAGGTTAACAAAGAAGCTCGAGAACAAGTTAAGGACCGCACAAAGAGCGATGGAACGGAAAATGTTAGGCCTAACGTTAAGAGACAGGAAGATGGCGGTGTGGATCAGAGAACAAATGGGTATAGCTGATATTCTAATTGACATTAAGCGGAAGAAATGGAGCTGACAGGCCATGCCATGCGTAGGATGGATAACCGGTGAACAATTAGAGGTACAGAATGGATACCAAGAGAAGGAAAGCGCAGTCGAGGATGGCAGAAAACTAGGCGGGGTGATGAAGTTAGGAAATTTGCAGGTGCAAGTTGGAATCAGCTCGCGCAAGACAGGGGTAAGTGGAGATCACAGGGAGAGGCCTTCCTCCTGCAGTGAACATGAATAGGCTGATGGTGATGATGATATTTAGCTCACTGTCTATATTGTATTCTTGAAAGAAAACCAATTCTGGACACAAGAGGACGTTGCATACTTTACAAGGAGTAGTCATTTAAAACATGGTGCCATCAGCTGTGAAAGCTTGCTGCTGCCATAATAAGTAGCTCAAAGCTGGAGAAATCGCTGAAGTTCTCAGATTCTTAAGATTTTTTCAGTCACTCGCATTACGCGGCGGTGGAGCAGTTTCCGTACATATTACATACGGCTGAACGTGCTTTACAAAATTTTTCAACAAGTTTGTATTATTGACACGTTGTGGTCTAACAGCCTTTATTAAGTAGTGGTTGTTAAAAATCTGTCAACACAATTTTTTTTTTCAAATGCCTCCGAAAATATGGGGAGGAAGGAAAAAGGGCGATAGTTGCTTGCGTTATTCCTGTCTCGTCCTTTGTGGATTCAAGATACTCTCGCGTTTGTCTTGTTAGTTTCGTATACTGCACATGATACTGACAAGCTAACATTTCCGACGAGTGGGGCTCAATGATGCCTAGTCTAACTTTTATTGGTCGTAATTGAAAATCATCGTAGTAGACAGAACGCGTTGACTTCAGGACGATTTAAATACTGAATAACTTTTCTTTGTCAGTTAGATGAATTTCAAATATTTCAGTTTGGGTGCTCGTATTGAAGCTAAGAGCTCTTGCAGGATAACCATGGGGGAGCAAAGTTTGAATTAACGGAAATAAAATGTTCATCGAACATTGCACCTGACCACCGTAAGCCGTCGATGACAATTTGTTCTTGAGCGGGCATTATTCATGTTATCAATAAATTGGTCATTTAAAGGCCTCCAAAGAACTTCCGGGCCTGTTTTGTTATTGTCAAGTAAGCACGTTTGGTGTGCGGACTTTGGCCGTGTACGTTCCTTGTTTAAAATGTTACGATACTCTTTAAACACTTCGAATTCGCGGTCTCGCGGGTACTCATGAATCGCTTGAAAAGCTTTCATTTATGTCTCATCATTTATTGATGTACAGGAGTAACCCAAGGATTGCGCGGCATGTCATTAAGAGAATCGATTTTAGTAGGGAAGCCCCTATGGTATACAGGGTGTTTCAGCGAACACTTTTAAAAATTCTTAAAGGTTGCCAGGGGCAGATAGCACAATTCTTGTTCATGAGCTGGTCTACTCGAAGAGGTGGACATCACTTGCATAAGAAATTGAAATGCATAATCGAGTAATTAACAAAAATTCACTAATTATGTTTCTAACTAATTACCTAATGGCCCATATTGCAATTTACAAATTGTAGCCGTGGAGTTCGCAAAGCGGATCCATTTAAATCAATTCTCGGGATGACACCAGTTTCGAGATATTAATTCTCGAACTTTGCGGAGAAATGCATTGGTGGTCAAGTTAGTTTCTTAACATAACGTCGCTTTATGCACTTAAACACAAAATTAACTGGAACGTCCATGTATTTCTGCGTGAAGTTCGGGAATTATTATCTCGAAACTGGTGTCATCCCGAGGATTAATTCCAAGGGGATCCACTTTGCGAACTCCACGGCTCGAATTTGTAAATTGCAATATGGGCCATCAGGTAATTAGTTAAAAACCTAATTAGTGAATTTTTACTTAGTCAATTATACATTTAATTTTTTTTGTGGAAATAATGTCCGCCTCTTAGAGTAGACCAGCTCATTAACCAGAATTGAGCCATCTGCCACAGGCAACCTTAAATAAATTTTGAAAGTGTTCGCTGAAACACCCTGTATGTATTATAATGCTAACGAAAACGTTTATAAAGTTCATCGACGGATCATAAATTCAATATACTACCCTAACAGGTAGCCTGGACAGACCCACTAAATGGTTAAGCGTTGAATAAGTTATACACTGATAAGAAAAACACGCTTCACCTGAAAAGGATACTGGAAGCTCACATGTTAATGATGTAAATGCCGCGCAGTGATCACTCACGTCACAAGCAATAATCCTAGCACGTTTTCCATCGAAGCAATATCAACAAGAAAGAGGTAAATGACACTCGAAGGGCTAGTCGTAATTCTTGTCGGTGTTGTTATTGGGTTTACAAAGCCGCTTGACGTAATTACAGATAAAAATTTTTGATTAAGGGACGAGTGTTGCATAACATCAATAGTGATGTCGCCACTGACAATTGTGCAAGACTTTTTCGGTGAACAAACATAACGAAATTTTTCAAGGCTTTTAAGAAACTTATCAGAATCCCCAGACGGCCGTCCATATATGAAAGTAACATTTTTTATCGATATAAAGTGCCAGCATTTCAGTTACTAAAAACCACCGCAAATTCCGGCAATACGTCAGCATCCATGGTATCTTTCACATGTGCAGCAACGCCGCCTGCACGTGAAGGACGGTGAAGAAAAAAATTAATGCAGAGCCTGGCAATGTCGCAAAATCAGCGTCCCATGTAGTACAAGTGTAAGTAACGTCGAAGGTATGGTAAAGGTCTTCTGTGAAGTATGAAATTTCATCTCATTTATTATGGACGGCATGAATATTAGGGTTTATAATAGAGAATTTACTGTCAGCAGGTAAAAGTGAGCAATATGGTGAGGAAGAAGGAAGTTATGACACTCCATGTTAGTGGGAAGTTACCGCGTCAGAGCCGAAATATATTTCTACGAACGAATAGGAATAGCTGGTCCTCCTTGTTTTTTTTCTGACAAGAATTTTACCATTGGCATGGAAAATAAAGGCACACACAAACTACCTTGCCCACTCCTTGGTTGAACTGAGGAGAGTTGAGGAGTTATTGTTCTGGTTCCGTGTAATCGGTACATTGATTTTTGAAGCCCGTAGATCACACTTCTTTGCCAGCCATGAGTCTCTCAAATCTTGGTATGTAAAGCGGACAATGATTCCTGGAGTCGTGTTGGGCATTGCCCGCAATTTGGGTATAGTTACCACACCCTGCGGCTTAACACGTTGAAGAGACACTGTACTACATACAGAGCTCGTTGATATTAGCCAGCAAGTCCTCGCATTGAGTTTGAGCAATGCCGTGAAATTCGAGCTTTAGGCGCCGACTACATCACTCCAGGCATTACTGCATGTCGGCCTTTCTTCTTTCCACCTCCAATAGAACAGCGTCACAGCATGCAGGTATTCGATCGTTTATCTCTGACTGTCAAGCCGAACAGCAAATTCATCAACTCAGCTGAAAGCATTTCGATGGTTCTGTCGATACCATCACAATGCGATCATACCGCATCGTCTAAAGAACGCACCGACGGCGTCCGACCAACGCCACCTAGATAGCACAAGGCCTACGCACTCGTCATGACGTCATGCTACCTAGCTCGACTGCCATAGAATCTAATGGGGATGCTCCCACGTAAGCAACAGTGATTTTGCCATCACTTTTTCCTCAGGACCTAAATAAAGTTCGTACTCAATCACTTGCCGTCACTGCTTTCGTCACGCCAGTCTTGGCAATGGAAATTTCAGGCCAGTGCTAGAACTGTTTGAGTTTGATGCAGAACCACAGGTTTGTGCATATCGTAATTCATCGCACGCCGGGCATCACCGACAATGACATCACTTTAGAAGGTGATGTTTGAGAGTCTTTCCAAACCTCCTGGCCCCTTCTCAGAGCAGACGTGGCAAGTATCTTTTCATAGAGCTTAACCGCCGGTGAACAATCCAGTATTGCTAATAAGGCGCGCAGATTACATCAGTAAAGGTGAAGTGCTACTCTGCATTTACCTAGTGCCGATCGTTCAGTGTTTCGATCGTGGTCGGGGTTGTTTTCACCGCGAGTTACCGCATATAAGTAAAGAAACTGCACGTGTCGGTAGACTGGCATGTCGTAAAAAAGAGTGTGCTTCACGTGCACTGAACTTTCCGGCGACGCTTCCAATATACTTTCAAGTTCCCTGACGTTGTCACATGTGGTACGAGTTACAGCTTCGCAATGGACATTCAGGAGCAACGAGTTCTCTGAAGCGTCTGCATCTGAGGGGCTGCGTGACCCAAGTTGCGGCTCATACGCTGCTTCCGCTGTCAAATCAATGAGCTGACCAAGTTAGTAGTCATCACTCGGAAGTGGATGTTCATCGCTGTCATGACAAAAGAAGTCACACACACACTCACGCATGCACGCACGCAGACACACTCACGCACGCACACACATATACACAAGAACGCACACATATACACATACAGGCACGCGCACACAGAGGCGCAAAAAAGCGAAGTAAGAAATGCACCTGTCTTAACCTGAGTATGTAAAATATCGTAGTGGGAACCACCACCACAATTTAGTCAGGCCTACTTGACGCCTTCGTGTTTTGAAAAAAGTCGCAGCATCAATTGCGATAGCAAATTTGTAGAGAGCTATACGGACTAATGATAGTAGCTTTATCAGGTGTATACCCTTGTACATGCAGCAGCACCGGCAACACGCAGAACTGTTGTCGACGCCGTCGGCGTTTTGCCCGCGTTCGCACAAAATGCGTGCGGCGTTGGTGACTGTTGCCGGAGCCTCTGATATAAATAGGCACTTGATGCCGCAGCTAAACGTTGCCTCCCTTCCCTCCCCCTCGCCCTCCCCCCCCCCCCCCGCCACGGCCTTTCGCGCGTCGGAAGAAGGCGCGTTTGTTCTACATATATGGTGATTGTTAAGGAGGAAAGAGACTTCTGCAGCTCTTAAGGGAGCACGGCGCAGAACGCGCGTTTTTTCTTCGCCGTGCGTTCACTCCCCGTGAAAGCGCGCGTCCCTCGCCCCATTTCACTCGCACATACAGCGTTCGGCGCGCGGCGACGATTTCATCTCCACTGACGTCATACGGAACCTCACGGCAACGGCGACGACGACGGCGACGCCGACGGCAGAAATCTGCTTTGGAGTGTCCATATAATTGCTATCGCAATAAAACTGACCACAACAGGGAAGCAAGAGTGGGTGATACTCAGAAAAAAAAATGTCACAGTTTCGCCCTAAGGGCGAAGCAATGAATGCGATAGCAACACAGCAATGTCATACGAAGTAAGGTGAGCGGCTTTGGTAGCAACAACACGCAGAACTGTTGTCGACGCCATCGGCGTTTTGCCCGCGTTAGCTCAAAATGCGTGCGGCGTTGGTGACTGTTGCTGGAGCCTCTCATATAAATAGGCACTTGGTGCCGCAGCTAAACGTCGCGTCCCTTCCTTCCCCCTCCCCCACGGCCTCTCGCGCGTCTGAAGAAGGCGCGTTTGCTCTACATATATGGTGATTGTAAAGGAGGAAAGAGACGCCTACTTCTGCAGCCCTTAAGGAAGCACGGCGCAGAACGCGCGTTTGTTCTCCGCCGTGCGTTCACTCCCCGTGAAAGAGCGCGTCCCTCGCGCCCTTTCACTCGCACATACAGCGTTCGGCGGCGCGCGGCCACGATTTCATCTCCATTGACGTCATACGGAACCTCACGGCGACGGCGACGGCGACGGCGACGGCGACGCCGACGGCGACGGCGACGCCGACGGCAGAAATCTGCTTTTGAGTGTCCATATAATTGCTATCGCAATAAAACAGTTATTACAGGGTTAAAGAACGCTTCTTAAACAATTCGCTCCCAGAATATCGCTACAGTGGAGTGGGTAGAAAGCGGTAGCAAAGGTAGCACAAAGCCGTCAAATGATGCTTCGGCCACGGAGTCTGTAGTCTCATAAAAAAAGGAAAACTGTATGACCAGGCGCACTCCATGTAATAAAAAAAGTTGTCGCAGTTTCACCCGAAAGGCGAAGCATCAATTGCGATAGCAACTTAGTAGAGAGCTATACGGAGTAAGGATAGTAGTTTTATCCGCTGTACAAACTTGGACATGCAGCAGCACCGGCAACACACAGCACTGTTGTCGACGCCGTCGGCGTTTTGCCCGCGTTCGCACAAAATGCGCGCGGCGTTGGTGACTGTTGCCGGAGCCTCTGATATAAATAGGCACTTGGTGCCGCAGCTAAACGTCGCCTCCCTGCCCTGCCCCCCCCCCCCCCCCCCACGGCCTTTCGTGCGTCAGAAGAAGGCGCGTTTGCTCTACATATATGGTGATTGTAAAGGAGGAAAGAAACGCCTACTTCTGCAGCCCTTAAGGGAGCAAGGCGCAGAACGCGCGTTTGTTCGCCGTGCGTTCACTCCCCGTGAAAGCGCGTGCCCCTCGCGCCCTTTCACTCGCACATACAGCGTTCGGCGGCGCGCGGCGACGATTTCATCTCCATTGACGTCATACGGAACCTCACGGCGACGGCGACGGCGACGGCAACGGCGATGGCGACGCCGACGGCAGAAATCTGCTTTGGAGTGTCCGTATAATTGCTATCGCAATAAAAGTATCTTAAATAGGCAGAATAACGAATGAGATAAGCGTTGTAAAAGTGAGGTAATTGGAGATGAAAGGGATGAACACACAAATCAAATCAAATCATTTTATTTTTCCAAAATACACATTGGAACATGGATGCTAGGACAGAAAGCTGGTTTAAACAGCTTGACGAGGCCCTAGCAACTGTGATGTGGCAGTAGTTACAACATGTCACATTTCGTCGTTAACAAAGGGACCTAAAGGCATATTACACAGATGGAGAATCGGCAACATCATTACCTCTACCATTTTAGAGACCTAATTCATGCAGGATGAAAAGTAGGATAATCAACATTGTGACAAATAGGTGCAAAATGTGGTATTATAAATATACGGAGTAAGGATAGTAGTTTTATCAGCTGTATAAACTTGGACATGTAGCAGCACCAGCAACGCGCAGAACTGTTGTCGACGCCGTCGGCGTTTTGCCCGCGTTCGCACCGAACGCGCGCGGCGTTGGTGACTGTTGCCGGTGCCTCTGGGGGCGGCTCGGAGGTTTTTGACGAGATCAGAATGGGACGCTCGTCGAGCAGCATCGGAAATCTTACCCACCTTCTCGCCTCGCAGCGTTTTATTGCGATAGCAATTATATGGACACTACAAAGCAGATTTCTGCCGTCGGCGTCGCCGTTGCCGTCGCCGTCGCCGTGAGGTTCCGTATGACGTCAATGGAGATGAAATCGTCGCCGCGCGCCGCCGAACGCTGTATGTGCGAGTGAAAGGGCGCGAGGGACGCGCGCTTTCACGGGGAATGAACGCACGGCGGAGAACAAACGCGCGTTCTGTGCCGTGCTCCGAAAAGGCTGCAGAAGTAGGTAAGTGGTTCTTGAGGGAAAGGGAAAGGTTGGCGCTATCTTCTGCAGCCCTTGAGGGAGCACGGCTCAGCGCCAACGGGGAGGGGTAAGTGGGAGCGAAAGAAGGGATAGAGTGGAGGCGTCTCTTTCCTCCTTTACCATCACCATATATGTAGAGCAAACGCGCCTTCTTCTGACGCACGAAAGGCCGTGGGGGGGAGGGGGAGGGAAGGGAGGTGACGTTTAGCTGCGGCACCAAGTGCCTATTTATATCAGAGGCTCCGGCAACAGTCACCAACGCCGCACGCATTTTGTGCGAACGCGGGCAAAACGCCGACGGCGTCGACAACAGTTCTGCGTGTTGCCGGTGCTGCTGCATGTCCAAGTTTATACAGCTGATAAAGCTACTATCATTACTCCGTATTACTCCGTATTACTCTACAAATTTGCTATCGCAATTGATGCTTCGCCTTTCAGGTGAAACTGCGACAACTTTTTTATATCAATACGCATTTGGTGCCGCAGCTAAACGTCGCCTCCTCTCCTTCCCTCCCATCCCCCCCCCCCCTACCAGCCATTCGCGCGACAGAAGAAGTCGCGTTTGCTCTCTATATATGGTGATTGTAAAGTAGGAAAGAGACGCTTAATTCTGCAGCTCTTCAGGGAGCACGGCGCAGAACGCGCGTTTGCTCTCCGACGTGTGTTCGCTCCCCGTGAAAGCGCGCGTCCCTCGCGCCCTTTCATTCGCACATACAGCGTCCTGAGCGCGGCGATTTCATCGCCGTTGACGTCATACGGAACCTCACGGCGATGGCGACGACGACGCCGACGGCAGAAATCCGCTTTGGAGTGTCCATATAATTGCTGTCGCAATAAAAAGTTGAAGTAGTCCATTTGAGCCAAGTAACAAATAGTGTAGCACACAGGAAAGGCAGTACAATTTATGGTTGTCTTGGTGCGAACACATATACATCAACCGCAAAAAGTCTTCGTCGCCTCCACGCGATGTATGAAACAAAGTGTTGACACGTGAGTATTGATATCCTATAGAACATGCGAAGGTTGCGAGAACTCGCTCGTACAGCATCGCCGTCGTTATGTTTCAATTGCTCAGATTGGTATTAATCTGCGAAGGAATTTTATCTCGTCTAAACCCTATAGATTGCCAATTCTTAGTATACAGATCGCTAAATTTGACTTCAAAATCTATGTAAGTTCTTTCACGACACCCGTTCTTTGCTTTCTCTTACGTTTGAAGACGTTGTCTTCATTGGCGAATTACCTCCAATTTTCCCCATCGCGCGTCTGTGTTCGAAACTCTGTTTCTAGCCTCTTTCCTGGGATGATTCTAAAAAGAGTTTTCTCTAAAAATGTGACCAAACTAATCATGTTGAGTGATGCTGATGAATTATCAGTTATTCTGAGAGCGTCGCTTTAAAAGATGAAGAGAACGGTTGTTTCAGGTACCGTTTCGCCTTGGCACTCTAGGGAAATACGGCGTACAACTCCACCGTATTTAATCAGCGCTTGTCGGTCGGCGGGAGCCCCGAAAGCCCATGTAGGAGCACCAGCAACGGTTGCCCGCGTTGGCACCGAACGCGCGCGGCTTCCGTGATTTTTGCTGGTGCCTCTGGCGGCGGCTCGGAGCTCTTCGTCCAGATGAGAACCGGACACTCATCGTTCGCAACGCACGAACGCCATGGGTTGACGAACTTCCCCTCGTGAAACATCTTTGTCTTACATGGGGGGGAGCCTTGTAGGGGCGCGCCCTAAGCGCGCTCCCGATTGCAGCGCCAACACAGCGTTGCGCAAGACGCGCAAAAAAAAAAAAAAACACACAGATTGCATCTCTGCGTTCGTTGTGTGCTGACGTGCGTCCCGCCGCTCGTATACACGCGGCGTTCTATAGGCGTCGCCTGTCGCGACCACTATAACTTCTTTCAATCACCCTACGTCATTTTTCCTCGCCGAGATCAACTTTTCAAAGTCAAACGCCCAATGTGTCACTCAGCTCTTTACGCGCAATCAGTTATACCCAGAACCATACTTGACAGGAATAACCTACCATCAGACATTGCTATATATACTGAAGTTCGCCCCGATAAATTTCAACAAAAGCGGCGCACATATATCCGAATGTGACGTGTTTGCGCAATGCAAAACTGTACTTTTTTTTCTGGTACCTTCGCTATCCATCCGATAATCTTGTTCAGTTATTTTCTTGTTAGTGTTTTTATGTATTCGGAATTTTAGGTGTATAAATTTTTCAAATGTCTTCTAATTTTTTGCTACGTAGGTTTTAACCGAACTGTCATTGTACTGCATCAAGTCGTGTCTGCATATTTTCTCGCTTTTGTTGCGTTTTTACCGTAAAGTGTTATGACAGTATGTTCATCTGTCCCGCCCCCCTATGTAATACCCTCATCTGGAGGGCCTTTAGGGGTATTTTGTATAAATAAACTTTGAATAAATTTAGTAAGTGAATGTGTCCAAGTTGATACGACCGATACAGCTACTATCCTTATTCCTTATAGCTGTCTATTAATTTGCTATCGCAACTGGTGGCTCACCTTTCGGGCGAAACTGGCCTTCTTTTTTTAAGGGTACACAAATTACTACGCTTGCGTATGGTACTAAAGCTAAGCCTTATGCAGCGGCCTCTTTCAAGCATTCCCGGTGACGCACCGTGAGCAGCCAATCGGATAGCCCATCGGACTGACGGCACGCACGCCTGCTACGCAGCTGCATGGGGACAGGGCAGCTGAAAACTCGGGGACGCGGCACCGCTGCAATCGGTTGTGATGCACATTTTTTAAAACCTTGCAATAATTTACACGCTTTCCGCGGAGTGCCTGGATGTGCCACCTAACGACCAGAAGGACCTAGACGAACGACTCAGTATGTTTGTACAATATCGTCAATATTGTTTCAGGGCCCTTTAAGCAAGATTGACTTCAGTAGCAGCCGTGGTGGTAGTTGTGCAGCGTGGTGTGCTGAGCTCCGTCTTTGCACTCGGCACCCATACCAAAATGTATAACATTGCACGGCTGCTAATTCTACCGTTTTCTGTTGCACTGGATATTTTCTTTACGTGCACCAAATGAAAGAAAAATGACCTGTGGCAGATTGCACACTTCTAACCCTTGAACATGAGGCGGGCCCTATTTCCACGAGCAATCAAATGCGTAATTGAATTACCAAAATTGCAGTAATCATCTTCTTTACTAATTTATTTACAGCACATATTACTATCTACGAATTGTAGCTAGCTAATTTGCAAGGCATATTGAGATGGAAAGAATTCTTAGGCTGCACCGGTTTCGAAATATGCGCCGTCAAACTTGCGGCGCTGTGGTTCGACTAACCTTTTTAGGAAAACGCTGTTGCATGCCTTGAAGTCCAAGAGTAACTGGAACGCCGATGCATTTCGTTGCACACTTGAAAAATTAATACCTTGAAACTGGTAAGCCTTGAGAACTCGCCGACTACAATTCTTAAATTGCAATTTTTGGCATAACGCAAATAATTAGAAAAGTTGTTTAGTGGAGTTGTGATATTTAAATAAACATTCAGATTTTTTTGCAGAGGTAATGCCCGTTTCATCGAGAAATCAGTTGAAGGGCTAGAATTATGTTGCCTACCACGGGCGATCTTTGTATATTTGGTGCAGCTAAGAAAAAAAAAAGAACACTTGGTATCTGGCAAAATAAAGGTGGTGTACGTGTCTGTTTTCTTTTCAATATGCGAGTCGTATTTGTTGCATGGTTTCTTCAGCCATCGTGATGGTCATTCTGTGGCGTGCACTGCTGAGCTCCATCTTCATAACTGGCCCCAATCCAAAATGTTGCGAGTCGTAAGGAGAGACAAATGCTTTTAGCGAACGTAGGTGGCACAAACAACACAGAATCTCTACGGTGACACCTTAGAAAAGCGCCGACAACCACTAGCGGCAATTGCACAACTAAGTCGTCACTGTATCTAGCCTGCTAGTTGTGATACCGTTCATGACGACAAAAATGTTTTGCATGAAATAGGCATTTGAATTTAATTTTGTGGTTTTACGTGCCACAACCACGATCTGATTGAGGCAAAACGGGGGGGGGGGGGGGGGTTTACGGATTAACTCTGACTACCGGGGGATATTCAACGCGCCCCCCATGCACGCGACGCGGGCGTTTTTGCATTCCGCCCCCGTTTAGATGCAGCCGCCGCGGCCGAGATTTATTCCCACGACCTCGAGCTTGGCAGCGCCTTCATGCCGCCACGGTGGGTAAAAAGAACTTTGTCGAAGACGAATTCGCTGTGGCTTGTAGCGTCTGCGACCGCCTCTGGTTCCGATCGTACGTCATCAGAGTGCCGCAGCCCACGCATGTGGTGGACCTTGGGCGCGTGTTTCCTAGGGAGGACGTGAGTTCCTTCGCGGTTTGCGCCACATGTTGGAAAGAAATGCTTCGCATTGAATTATACAATTATCGAGCATGGTTTTTGCCGTAATTTTACTTACTCCATGCTGTGCGAGCAGTCCAAAACATCGTTGCCTGAGCCGGCTGTCAGCACTAACACGGAGTAACGTGAAACCATCGTTAGCAATGTGCTTGAGCCTTGTCTGTTACGCTTGGACAGCCGTGTAGGAGTTGGAAATTTTTTGTCTTTAGGGACTTCGTCGGTGAATCGCAACTGGGAGGCTCTCCAGCACTAAAGACCAGAGAAGCGCTTCGTACAGTCGAATAGTAAACCTGGACCGTCCAGCCAAAACGACCTTCCACTGCAGTAACTTGAGGCGATAATTGATATATCTGGCCAGTTACAACACCCCAGTAGAAATCTAGAATAGAAGTCCCGTCCTCCCGGAAAGTCTTCGCCTCGTGCGAAGCTTCTCGTGCTCGCGCTCGGTACGCGCTCGGCACGCGCTCGGCACGCGCTCGTGCCACTACTCCCGCGTTCGTCGTCGTCACCCACAGCTGGCTGCATTGCCGCTCATCATTCCAGCGTAGAATTTCACTTCTCATCTGCCGTCGTAATGGGGAGACCGTGCGTACCGGGCTATCATGAGCCCATTAACGTTGCATCACTGCATGCTTTGCACCTCCCCAGGTTTCACATTAGTGAAGCTGCATTTCGCTCAATGGGTTATTCGAGCACCAAATTTTCTTAAATGCTAAGCATTTCTTGGCGAACATTTGCCACTTTGACAGTATTTATATATTTATCTAGGAGCATACGTCGGGCTGTTCTCATGAACGCAAAGTTAAATTTGTATTTGTCAACATTGGCATAGTATGACAAGAGTGTATGACGAACATAAACTGCCCTAGGCCGGGTAGGGCAGTTTTTCATGGGCTCGGGCCGGGCTCGGGCACGGCATGTGCTTTTTGACCCGGGCCCGGGCCGGGCTCGGGTATTTTGACGCGGGCTCGGGCCAGGCTCGGACCAGGCTCGGACTTTCTGGTGGTGTGCACGTAATGTGCAGAGTTATCCTCGCGCGTCTCGACTATGAAAAACCTGTTGCCCGGGCGCAGTTGGAAGCTAGCAGTGCTACTCCTGTGCACTTCCCTTTTCTTCTTCCGTCGTATTTTGCGCTGTTTCAACAGAATGTAAAAGTCCAGAAAGACCGAAGTCGCCTGAAACCAAAAGATGCCATTGCATTTTTTACCTAAATCAATGTAATTAATGCTTTCAGCGCGGTATAAGCGCGTTCGCGACTTGCTGATTCTTCAATGGCGAATTGCTAAAACGATGACTGGTAAAAAAAGATAATTCGTCACTCGGCTGAAATATGGCACTACGTCCATCCATGATTGCACGCATGTTCTCAACCGGCCGCCTAGCAGCTAGCTGCACATTACGCGGCACCATGGAGGAACGAGAAGCTTTCTTTCTACATTCACTCCATCCATGCGCTGCACTCACGAACGGTCGTGGCTGCGCTTCGGCTAGCTGCACATTACGCGGCACCATGGAGGAACGAGAAGCTTTCTTTCTACATTCACTCCATCCATGCGCTGCACTCACGAACGGTCGTGGCTGCGCTTCGGCTAGAGTGTACTAGTATACGGTTGAGTGGGACGGGTGGCTGGGGCGGCGCATGCTTTGCAGTGCGGCGCCCGACGTGGAAAAATACTGTGGCGGCGCTGCGATAGAAGTGGATTGGGCCTCATCAAGGTCGCGTCGTTGGAAACTGCTGGCGATACTGCTCGGCAAGGTCATTCGTACTACTTCGCGCGCTGGCATTTGCGTTGAGACGGCTCAAATATTGTTCATAATTGCATATCACATGTATTAATAGCTTAAAAATAAATTCCTTTCATTCTCTTCTTTATTTTACTTTTTTAATGCCACTCGGGGATCTTTTTCGGTCTCGGGCCGGGTTCGGGATGGTTACGAGCCGGGCTCGGGCTGGGCTCGGGCCTAAGGTAAGGGGAAGGCGGGCCGGGCTGGGCGGGTAACGTAGGTTATTTCCGGGCCCGGGACAGGCCCGGGTCTCGCCATAAAACTTTTGGTTGGGCTCGGGCGGGCAGCCCAACGTAATAACGGGCCCGCACCGGGACCGGGCTGAAAAATTGGGCCCGTGCAGTGCTCTAACTCATGCGTGTCATGTAGGTCATGAAAAAGCCGCCTACGTCTTGTCCATGGTCGTTTTGTTAACTTGGTAGGCTCCCCTTACCATGCTTCGCGTAACATCGATTCCCACAGGGCGTGGCCGGCTTTTTCGTATTTGCCCTGTTGTGCATACGCGTGAATTGCGATAGAGGCATGTAGCGAAATTCGCTTCTCGGAATCTGCCTTTACCAAAGGTACTACAGTACTACGTAGTCGGACGCACTTTACTCCGGTCGTCGTTAGCCGAGCTGCCCTACCCGGAATAGGATCTTTTCCCTTGTCCACTGTAGCGAAGTGGTCGCAGCATTGTGCTCGTGCTTGGAAACTCAGTAGCTGACATGAGCTTTTTATACTGCTAAATATACTAAGTAAGCTCTTTTTTTTGGGGGGGGGGGGGGTGGAGGGGGAACACCGTAGTTGAAAAACTTTGTTTATACTGCGTGAATTTATATTTTCGCCGAAGTGACTTGTTTAGTAGTCATTTGCCTATGCTTCGGCAGCTGGACTCGCATGCAGGGTTATCCCATAGTGATGCAAAACTATCGGTAAATTCACTATTGGTAGTATCGCAAGGTTGTCTGCAAACCGAAGGTGGCCGAGATATTCGCCGTTGATCCTCCCACGTAAACGTTCCCAGTCGAATGGTTTGAATACTTCTTCTAAGCATGCAGTGAATAGCATTGTAGAGATTGTGTCTCCTTGCCTGACTGCTTTCTTGATAGGTAACATTATTTCCATTTCTTGTGGTGAACCAAGGTAGCTGGGGAATCTTTGTAGATATTTGCCAAAATATTCACGCTTGCCTCCTGTGCTCCTATGAAATGCACCTATGACAGCTGGTATGTCTACTGAATCAAATGCCTTTTCACAATCTATGAGAACAATATAGAAAGGTTGATTGTGCTCCGCAGACTTCTCGATTACATGATTGATTACATAGGTATGATATATCGTAGAATATCCTTTCCTGCGGCCAGCCTTTTCCCTTGGTTGACTGAAGCCAAGTGTTGCGCTGACTCTATTGGGAATTATCTTGCTGTATGTTTTATACAATACTGAAAGCAAGCTAATGGGCCTATATTTCTTCAATTCTTGAACGTCTCCCTTGTTATGAATTAGTAAATGTTGGTGGAATTAGTAAATGTTGGTCGCCGTCGCCGTGAGGTTCCGTATGACGTCAATGGAGATGAAATCGTCGCCGCGCGCCGAACGCTGTATGTGCGAGGGAAAGGGCGCGAGGGACACGCGCTTTCACGGGGAGTGAACGCACGGCGGAGAATAAACGCGCGTTCTGCTCTGTGCTCCCTTAAGGGCTGCAGAAGTAGGCGTCTCTTTCCTCCTCTACAATCACCATATATGTAGAGCAAACGTGCCTTCTTCCGACGCACGAAAGGTCGTGGGGGGGGGGAGGGGGAGGGAAGGGAGGCGATGTTTAGCTGCGGCACCAAGTGCCTATTTATATCAGAGGCTCCGGCAACAGTCACCAACGCCGCAGGCATTTTGAGCGAACGCGGGCAAAACGCCGACGGCGTCGACAACAGTTCTGCGCGTTGCCGGTGCTGCTGCATGTCCAAGTTTATACAGCTGATAAAGCTAATATCACTACTCCGTATTAGAGCACTGCACGGGCCGACTTTTGCGGCCCGGGCCCGGCCCGGGCCCGTTTTTACATTGGGCGGCCCGCCCGAGCCCGATCAAAACTTTTTTGGCGAGACCCGGGCCCGGGCCGGGCCCGGAAATAATCTACGTTACCCGCCCGGCCCGGCCCGCCACCCCTTTACCTTAAGCCCGAGCCCGGCCCGAGCCCGGCTTGAAACCGGCTCGAAACCGGCCCGAACCCGGCCCGAGACAGAAAAATACATGTTTTTCAGAGTTGAGAAGCCCGAGAATAACTCGCAGAAAGCCCGAGCCCGGCCCGGGCCCGCGTCAAAAAACCCGAGCCCGGCCCGGGTCAAAAAGCACACGCCGTGCACGAGCCCGGCCCGAGCCCGTGAAAAAACTGATCTACCCGGCCCGGCCCGGCCCACGGGCCGGGCTGGGCTCGGGCTTTCGGGTAAGCCCGAGCCCGTGCAGTGCTCTACTCCGTATAGCTCTCTTCAAGTTTGCTATCGCAATTGATGCTTCACCTTTCAGGTGAAACTGCGACAACTTTTTTTATCTCTGCTTTCAATTACAGTTGCTGCAGTAGAGATCCGAGGCGGCACAAGCTTCACTGCCCTTGATTCGGACTTCGACACCCAAGTGCTTCTATCCCACGTCGTCAAAGGCAATCTCAACCGCCTCCCTGCTGGTTACAAACAAGTTGTCACCCTAGCCCTTGCTGGCCACTGGATGGTTACGCCTTACGGTGACATTGACTTCAACCTCACCGCGTACCTGGCTGCGCGCGTGATTAACGCGGATGGACTCAAGCCACAGACGTCGAATGTTCTTAGGCTGCTGTATGAAAACTCAAGCAGTTTCAATGCATCACCAGTGAAAACACCTATGCCGGCCAAGCGCGAACTAGCGTTTATTCAGGGGACGACCCCCACTACAGAGGGGGATGATGCGACCCAAAAAGAAAGTATGTCCATCGTCATGTGGTTTATGCTCGTCATAGTAGCCGCAATCGTTATGTCTATAGTGGTTTGTCTGTTGCTCAGGAAGAGGTAGAATAGCCTTACCGAAAACGAGTCACCCTCCATCAAGACGGAAACAATGTCATTGAGAAGCTGATATCGTGCGTAACCTGGCCTAGCAAAAATAAAGCATTAGGCACAACTGGCGATGCCAGGCAAAATTTGAATTACTGGCCAACAGGTGTATGTTTTTTAAATGCGAAGCATTTCTTGGCGAACATTTACCACCTTGACAGTATCTTTCTATCTATCTAGCCGCCTACGTTTTGGTTATCTCATGACCATATATTTACCTTGGTATTTACCAAACTTGGCATAGTTGCATGAGACTATGACGCACATAAATAACAGCTCATGACAGAAATTTCATGACTTGCTTGTGATGTAGGTCATGAAACAGCTGCCTAAAATGATAATGATTCAGCGAAAAAATAATAACACTAGAAGCCGGCATATCCCACGCACTCTGCGATTCGATGTTATGCTAGCAGTGTGCGGGGAAGCCTACCAAGTTCACAAAACGACCATGAGAGCACGAAGACGTAGGCGGCTGTTTTATGACCTACATGACACGTATATCATGACATTCATGTCATGACCTAGCATTTATGTTCATAATACACTGTTGTCATACTACGCCAGTTTTGGTTCCTTTCAAGTTAACGAAACGACCATAAGAGCACCAAGACGTAGGCAGCTGTACCATGACCTACATGGCACACATGTCATGATATTCATGTCATGCCCTATAGTTTATTATCGTCATACACTCTTGTCACAGTATGCCCATTTTGGTAAATACCAAGTTAACGATACGACCATGAGAGCACCAATACGTAGGCGGCTAGATAGATAGATAGACAGAAAGATACTGTCAAAGTGGCAAATGTTTAAAACCACTGAAATGGGTTCGGACGTGGGTACGAAGTTGAGTAAACACTAAAGGATCATGCTAGAAGTCTGTTATGAGCATGACTCACCAAAAATGACAATGACTCAGCAAAAATATTAACACTCAAAAAGCCCTGAAATGAGTTCGGACGTCGGTACTGAGTGAAGGAAATACTAGGGGATGGTGGTAGAAGCCATAGTCATGAGCATGACTCAGCAAAAATGACAGCAACAGCGAAAAAGGATTACCTAAAAAACCCCTGAAATCGGTTTGGCAGTGGCTACTAAGTGAAGGAAAAGCTAAATGATGATGGTAGAAACCATACCCATGATCATGACCCAGAAAAAATGACAATAACTCAGCGAAAAAAGATTAACACTCAAAAACCAATGAAACGGGTTCGGATGGGGTACTAAGTGAATAAATAGGCTAAAGGTTAATGGTCGAAGTCATAGGCATGAGTATGACTAAGGCTTTCGGATTAAGGTCTCTTAGACGTAGCTAAACAATCCTGAGGACTCATGTGTGTCATGTAGGTCATGAAACAGCAGCCTACGTCTTGGTGCTCTCATGATCGTTTCGTTAGCTTGGTGGGCTTCCCTTGCACAGCTTCGCATAACATTGATTCCCACAGGGCGTGGGATCTCTCGGCTTTCTCGTATTTGCCCCGTCCTCGTGCTCGTGCGTGAATTGCGATTCTCCTGAATAAGCTCTTTTCGCGTGTGTGTTATGGAGTAGTACTCGTAGCACTGCGCTCGTGCTTGGAAGCTCAGTCGCTGAAATAAGTTTTTATAATGCTAAATAATACTGACTAAGCTCTTTTCTGCGGGGGGGGGGGGGGGGGGACTCCGTAGTTGAAACGCTTTTTTCATACTGCGTGAATATATATTTTCGCCTAAGTCACTTGCGCAGTGGTTACTTGCCTATGCTTCACCAGCTGGACTCACATGCAGGTTTATCCCACAGTGATGCAAATCTATCTGTAAATTGACCATCGCTTGGAGCGCAATGTCATCTGCAAGCCGAAGGTTGCTCAGATATTCACCGTTGATCCTCACATCTAATCTTCCCAGTCTAATGGTTTGAATACTTTTTCTAAGCACGCAGTGGAAAGATTGTCTGCTTGCCTGACCCCTTTCTTGATAGGTAAGTTTATCCATTTCTTGTGGAGAACCAAGGTAGCTGAGAAATCTTTGTACATATTTACCAGAATAATCACGTATGCCTCGTGTACTCCTTGATTACGCAATGCATCTATGACCGCTGGTATGTCTACAGAATAAAATGTCTTGTCATAATCTATGAGAACAATATAGAAAGGTTTATTGTACTCCGCAGACTTCTCGATTCCATGATTGATTACACAGGTATGATAAATCGTAGAATATCCTTTCCTGCGGCCAGCCTTTTCCCTTGGTTGACTGAAGCCAAGTGTTGCGCTGACTCTATTGGGAATTATCTTGCTGTATATTTTATACAATACTGAAAGCAAGCTAATGGGCCTAGATATCTTCAATTATTTAACGTCTCCCTTGTAATGAATTAGTAAATGTTGGTGGTCTCCCAGCTCCCCAGTGCAGTTGAAGTCGTGAGGCATTGCGTATAATGGGCCGCAAGCTTCTGAAGCAAGACACATCCTCCATTATTGATTAAATCTACTGTTATTCCTTCTTTTCCTACGG
The DNA here is from genome assembly GCF_013339745.2 of Dermacentor silvarum. NCBI lineage: Eukaryota > Metazoa > Arthropoda > Arachnida > Ixodida > Ixodidae > Dermacentor > Dermacentor silvarum. The sequence goes on from NC_051163.1 coordinate 42,519,103, forward strand.
CATATTCCCCAGCAATGTCTTCACTCTAAGAAAAAAAATGGTCAAAAGTGAGTCACAGCAACGTGACTCTCTTTTTCTGGGCTAAGACCCCCTTTCGCGTGAGTAGAGTCACAAAATAAGAGTCAACCTTTCTGCATGAGTCAATTGACTCCCAATGGCTTGCGAAGAGTCGTCGTGAAAGATCGCGACTTCTTTGTGTGCAGCAATTGGCGAAAGATTTTAATGCAGGAAAGAAATACCAGATAATTTCTTCTGGCTTTATGCTTGCTTCTGGTTTAGGCAGACCCTCAGGGTTTATGTCCTGGTTGTAATGCAATGTCTCACTCTTTCGTCCCATGAAGAAGGGTAAAAAAAAGGACACCGACCACTGAAAGAATGCAAGAAAAGACGTTTCGGCTCCCCTGACGGGAGCCTTGTTCACAATCTGTTGTTCAGATTGTGAACAAGGCCACAGATTGTGAACAAGGCGCCCGTCACGGGAGCCGCAACGTCTTGCATTCTTTCAGTGGTCGGTGTCCTTTTTTTACCCTTCTTCATGATGCCTCCCGACCCGACGGGCTTCCGTCAAAACCTTGACTTTTTTTCGTCCCATGTTCTGCAATGTGGATTTTCCTTGACCATGTCTGTTGACAGCTCGCATGTTTAAGCGATAGCTGGTTTTCTGTGTTAAGAAATACCAGGATTTGTCACACTGTATTATGACCACTAGCAAATCTCAAAAAAAAAAAGATTGGCTACTAAACAGAGCATATCAACGAGTTAACAAGTTCCGTGGATGCACTCAACAGTGCCGATTGTAAATGTAGTTCTGTGACGTAAAATTTTATTTTGACGGTTTATGTGCCAAAACCGAGATCTTATTATGAGATACACGCTAATGGGAAACTGTAGTTTAATTTTCAGCAGCTCGGGTTGTTTAACGTGCCCGGAATTCACGGTGCACGAGCGGTTTTGCATTCTGCCCCCATTGGAATGCGGCCGCCGCGGTTGTAATCGTACCCGTGACCTCGAGTTCAGAAGCACAATGCCACAGCCACTGGGCTACCGCGGTTCGTTCCGTTCCGCGACCAGAAAGAAACATCAGCGTACACTACACAGCTTTTGAGCCTCCTTAGAAATATAATAACAAAAAGTCGCAGTTTCCCCGAAAGACGTAACTTTGATAGCTATAGCAATGTATTAGACAACTGCACGAACCAAGGTTCGTAGTTTCATCGGCTGTATAAATTGCAGTAAACATTCATTTACTAATTACATTAGCAAGCATGAGGTCACACGCGCACGTGCTAACATAAACAGATCTCACTCAATTGATCGCGAACGCTTGCTGTCACAGCGATGGCGTGATGAGCGCAAAGAGAGGGGACCGAACGCTTCTGCTGCCTCTTTCCTTCAACGCGTCTCCGAAACATTAAATTACGCTACCTCGGCTCACCCCGCTTTTGGACCCATCGGAGATTACCTCTAACAGGGCGAGTGTGGCGCAATACCGGTTTCAGAGCAACGGCAAGAGGAGGCGCGCGCTAAACCAACACCTCCCTTCCCCCGGCTTTCGCGCGTGTTATCACGTTTCATTGCGCGCCCATCAAGCCACTATCCATCGCGTCTCACCCTCGAACACTTGCTCTCACGCGCGCAGTCAACGGCGCCGCTCACCCTCACTTGCTCGCACGCGCGCAGTCAACGGCGCGGGATAGCATCTTATCGCACTTGGACTTCATACGTAAGCTCACGGCAACGCCAACAGATAAATTTCACCGGTTGTGTCCAAATAATCACTATCACAAATAAACGGGAATAGTTGTACCTTGTTTAAATTCATGGCTCTTTCATTCGTGAACATCATTTACGTGAAGCAAAATTATCAGTGAGCAAAACTTTTTTTTTCAGCGCGAGGGAAGAAAACCGACACTAAATTATGATTTTTGCGGCCCCAAAGTGATCCAAAGTCGAAGCCATCCAAAGCCCGGCGCCATTTTGTAGTTGTGTTGCAACATGCACGCGCGTGCTCGCTGTCGTCGTTGAACGGCCCTGAAAGCGCTGCGTTAGGGGCGAGTGCAACCGAACATTACGGCAAGTTACGATGGGAACTTCTTTCCGTGCTACTTAATTGCGACGACAAGAACGGCCAGCAGTAGCGTGTCGCCGATTTCGTCTTGGCCGACATCGAACAAGTATAGCTCGCCGGACCGTGGCTAGCACCCGAAGTGTTGCGGTCTGCACTGCGTCGTCTTTCATTGTGATGTGAGAGATCGTAACGCACAGAGACTGCCGGATGCATACGAAAGCCTACCAGCAGGGACTGACTGTGCCATTTTTCTCTTAACGTCTCAGGTGAGTGTATCAGCTTTTGTTCCGAGTTTTCAAACGGCGCGTACTCGGCCCTTCCAGTTTGGCTACATTTTGCGCGACGTTTCTCTTGGCACGACGTTTCTCTTGGCAGTTACAGACGTGTCCTAGGAATGCGCGCGGAGACTATTATTACTCGATTTTCTATTTTGTGTCTTGTGTTTTGTGAAAGAAATGGTTCTTTCATTTGTATTTTTATGTGAGTATATTGGTATTTGTATATTTGGCAAGCAGAAATGAGTTCATTGCAAAGTTGTACCTCCCAGTGAGCTGCATATGAACCCAAACAAGTTAATCCTGTCTTGGCTATTGTACGTATAACAATGCAGCTATAGTACATACATAGCACCGGTGCTAACATGTCGGGCAGAAACTTGGAGGTTAACAAAGAAGCTCGAGATCAAGTTCAGGACCGCACAAAGAGCGATGGAACGAAAAATCTTAGGACTAACGTTAAGAGACAGGAAGAGAGCGGTGTGGATCAGAGAACAAACGGGGATAGCCGATATTCTAGTTGACATTAAACGGAAGAAATGGAGCTGGGCAGGCCATGTAATGCTTAGGATGGATAACCGGTGGACCATTAGGGTTATAGAATGGATACCAAGAGAAGGGAAGCGCAGTCGATGTCGGCAGAAAACCAGATGGGATGATGAAGTTAGGAAATTTGCAGGCGCAAGTTGGAATACGCTAGCGCAAGGCAGGGGTAATTGGAGATCGCAGGGAGAGGCCTTCGTCCTGCAGTGGACATAAAATAGGCTGATGATGATGATGATAACATGGGGCGGTATTCTGAAACGTTCACCTAGGCGAAATTTCTTTTTTCGCTTTCAGGCGTGCGCCGATTGGCTGTTTTAGCAAAATTGGATGAGCTGATTGGGTGGTTGAGCCCGACGTCATTCAATTTTGCTCAACCAGCGAATCAGCGCGCACGCTGATTTCGCCTAGGCGAACGTTTCAGAATACGGCCCCTGCATAGCAAGTACATACAGCTGTAGTTGGCTTAATCGCTGTAGGATATTTTGTTGTAAAAGTAGAATTCTGTGTACTATTTTACTGCTGCCATGCAGAAATACTTTTTTTCTTGTACCAAGTAACACTGACAGCGTTGAATGAAATTTGATGAGGTATGGTGTATTCTACTAATTTAATTTTTAAAAATTTCATCTGTTATGTATCAGAGATTAGTTTACCTTGTAGAAACAATGTTGTGTTATCTCTTACGCTACTGCTGTTTTCCTGCATATTGTGTAATTTTGAAATGTATTTTATTTTAGGTATTGAAGAAGCGGCAACAGCCACAGAAAGTAGCCATCTTATCCAGCACGTTATGGGTGAGAAATTGTAGCAGGCACTTTGGCATATCTCCTTAGCAGTATCATGCGATTTGTTGTAATTTTTTTTGTCCTCGTTCCTGCCTTATTCATTTTAGTATTGTGCAAATGGTAATACGTTAACATAGAGACAGAGTAATCATTCAAGGGCGAGACATGGCTGGAGGAGACAAGACACATAAGCCTCCTTTGTCCGTGTATGAATGTTGCGCAGTTACTCTGTCCTCGTCTACCAACAAGCCAAAATTTCTCGTCAGGTACGATTACTAATTCTCTGTTATTACAATTTCATCAACGCAACAATGAAAGTACATATGTACACGCACAGTAACACAAGAGACTTCAAATGATGAAGAGTCATAGAACAAAAATCATTGCCTGGAGCCAATGTTTCGACAAAGAGAATAAGACAACGTGTTGTCTCACGTTGTCAGTCAGCGTGTTGGCTCCAGTGACATTTCTCGTTCTACCACAATTTACCGTTAAAAGGAACCATTATTGCTCTTGCTGAAGTATTATGCATTATGTAATAAAAATTGGCAGGGTGAAATGTCAAGAATGTGAAAGTTTTTCTGTATTCTAATGCTAGAGCCAAGACAGGCAGTGAAACAAGAATACGATTTAGAGAAGCACTTTGTTAGCACTACCCAGTTGGCCAGCTTCATTCGCAGCTTGCACTTTATTGCTTTAATGACCATAGAAATTAGTAAATAAATTAGCTTGATTTACTTTTGTCAAGAGATGCTCAACTTGAATTAAGGCAGGTTAAAAAATATACAATGACATTTTAAGATGGCAGGCTTGCAGTTGATTAGCACACCACTTGGTGGCATGAGCTCAGGTTCGGGTTGCACACTCTTTTTCGTCTTTGCTGGCATTTTCATAAACATAACTTCGGCTTCGTTATTGTTGGGGTTCTAGTGCTGTAGGAGCTAACTGTTTACCTTTATTTGTATTAGTAACCACGTTACATGGACAACTGCTGCATTTTTGTAAATTACGACATGGTAGGACTTGAAACATTTGTGCAAATTTGTTGCAGGTAGAACTTGGCGGCTCCTGCTCCTGCCTTCCACCACCACCCTGTCCCGACTGCTTCCACTAGAGAGTTGGCATCCTTAGTAATGATGCCAAGCAGTCCGATGGCAGACGGCAAGATGCAGGTAAATACATGCAATCCAGCAGTGTCTTGACTGAAGCAGCCTGTAGCCACTCAGCAATGAATTAACCTTCAAGTAGTAGTTCCACTATTCCACTACCCTCTATCGGTGCAGCAATGCTCAAGTCCACGCAATTTGATTTAGCTGCCAAAAGGCTATGTGGATTAGACGAACCACGATGCACATTTTGATACTAGTGGAAACCACTTATACAATTTTTTTCTTGCTTAGCACTAATAAAGCTTTACCAATTTGAAAGCAATACAGTGTGCTCTCAGAAGGGATATTTGGCATACTTTTACTAGGACCGCCTCATTGTTAAACCTGCGGATAAACATACGCCAAAACTGAGTTTTCTGAGAGTTTATCCTCATCTTTGTGTGTTTCTGCATGAGATATATATTTCTGAAACCATTGTGCGTACACAGTACATATCCTGAGCACTTGGATCACGTTAGTTTACAGCTTTTGCTAGAAGCCATTTCTCTGAAGATAAAAATAGTTCATTTTGCCCATTTTTAACGGCCCATAATAAACTGATGATCAAGGAAAACAAATTTAGGTGTAAGGCCTCTTCATTCTCCAGAGAAAAATTTGTTCTGCTCTCACATTGAAGAAACCGGTATCTTGGCTATGCCTTTCGGTGCCTTAGGACAAAATTCACATCGAACTTACACCAGTAAAAACATTTTTCACCTGGAAATATTTTACAAAATCATAATTTGCCTGATATTGAAGGGCCTCCAATTTTGCAACAGGAAATCCGAAATGGTCGAGGGCTAGGTTGGGGGGGGGGACAGTTGGCATACAATAGCCTTCTTACAGAAATGGGGCATACGGAGGGCCAAGTAACATACACTTGACATTACGTTAAGGTGAAATTATTGATTCACACAAGCCAAAATGACAAGCATTGCATCCTATAAGTAGTTCCTTACATTTATTTATACTTTTTGCACATTTATTTACCATCAGTCAGGTGATCTGTGTCTGTTTTCATTATCTGCCATGTGTAGATGGTAAGATTCAGATTTGTCCTATGGTGAAGAATATTTTGGTGTTTATAGATGTGGGCTTCTGTTTTTCAGGTTGCTGCGAAATTTTACCCGAGCTGGGCCACACACTTGAGCCAGGCCTCTTGGAAAGGATGCCATAATCAGACTCCACGCGTCGATGTCAAAGGATGCCAGGGATCAAGGCAACCTGTTGTGCCCCACTATTCAATGTTTGGTGACCATTCTATGTGTTTCACCTATTTTGCAGCTGTACCTCGGCTGCCATCTATCCAAACAGCATCGCCAGCTGTGCCCACTTGTTGAACCATGGACAAATATTGGCATGGAGTATTCCCTGGGCTTCATGTTCTATTTGCTCTTTAGGATTCTTGGCAAATACTCCTGTTATAAGTTACATGTTTTTAGTACCGACTTTTTAATATTTCCTTTCTCTTGGAATTCTTAACATCTCCTGCTATTATATCTGTATGTATGCCCAGTTTGTCGTAGTTATTTTGTACTTGTGTATGTAATTGATAGGTTCTTAACTCTTGTAATGCGTAAGGCTAAAATGCTGACTTACATCATGTTTTGTTCATTATCTGCAGCGCTGTAAAACGTTCAATAATTTTAACTCAACTAGTGCCCCATAGCAGGATAAATTCAAGAGCAAAATTGAGCACCTATTTCAAGCACCCATTATTTTTTAAAAAGGAAAGAACGTAGGAGCATGGAAAAAAAACAGTATTATAGTAGGAAAACCTGGCTGTCGATCGTAAGTGTCTTAATAATGTGACTTCCTTTCAGTGCAAAGATACCAGTGGCACTGGTGGACAACGTTTGAGACATGAAACCCATGATACCCTTGGCATTCGTCAGTGTGGCAAATAGGCTTTCCACACTTACGAATGCCAACGGTACTGTAGGTTTCATGCACACATTGGTTGTGTTACACCTTATCGGAATTGCATGTCTCGAACATGGTTTATAGCAGTGCTTTGAATCACCACTATATTTTCTAATTTTCAATATTTATGAATGCAAGAGTAATGGTACAGATCATGTAAAAATTATTTTACAGGCTATATGCCTATAGATACATGCTTCTGATGACACAGCACCGACATGTGGTGGCGGGATGTATGTCTTTATTGCAGATTTAAATATTGCCTTCCAGGCCTGGGTTAGTCTACTACATTGAGAGCCCATGCACTAGAGGGAAGTGAATTAAACTAAGAATGATAAACTTCAAAATATCTTGTTCGTGGCACTAATTTGACAATCAGCAAGGTTCTTTCTGCATTCATTTCCAAATTTGCGATATATTTTATATGACTGGTTTCATTAATGTGAGAACAAATATTTGTGTATTGTCAACATAGTTGATGTCGCCCATTTGCACACCATTCCTTTACAGGCTAAAAATTCAATGTAATAATGGGGTGTTTAAGGTTTTGCACACTCAGTGTTAAGGGAGGCAAATGGTGGCATATAACAGAATGCACGAAAGAACAAAAAAATGCAAGTAGGACATGGGGCTTTGGGGCAGATGCTTTGGTGTGCTATTTCTAAAACTCCCTGTGCTCTGCCTGAATGCATTGTCTAACGCTTTGGTAGAATACATTGGCAGCCACTTATTCAGGTGAAATGCTTCTCGAAACAACTTTTTAAAATTATTTCCGTGAGAGATTTAAAAAAATCCTGCTGCATATAGTTTTATATGCAGATTTTAAGTATGTCAGTGGTTTTTGTGTAGCTGCTATATTTTTTTTAGTTATGTCCTACACAGTGGCAAAGTATCTGCGGGCACTTTAATGTATATAACAGTTTCACAAGAATGATTGTGCTGTATCTTATTCAGCTCGTAGATATCGGCACTTTGCGGTCTGCAAAGTGCCGATATCTACCCAAACAGCATGTAAAATTACTGAAAGTATGCAAAAAACAGGACACTTTAAATAATTTTGAAAGATATTGCAATTTCAAGTAGGATATTAGCATTATACATACCTTGAAGAGTATGTATGCCAAATTTTCGTTAGTATCGGACAATTGTAAGTGCACAAAGTTATTTGCATGGGGTGTGAAAAATTATTAAAATGTACTGAGCTTTACTTGCATAGTCCCACTAAGTTTACATGTTTCGATAGATATCGGCACTTTGTCATCTACAAAGAGCTAAGTTAGCACAATGCTTTTTGTGAAAATTTAATACAGAAGAAACTGCCCGCAAAGATCACTATACGTTTTGCCATTGTTTAAGACATAACTCAAGAAATGTAGCAGCTAAACAAAAATAACATATATGAAATAAGCTTGAAGAACCCTCTAATTGGCTTCATTTTCAAACCTCTCGTACAAAAAAATAAAAGAAAATCATTTTGAGTAGCATTTCCCTTGAACACAAGATTTAATAAACAAAACGTGTCTCTTGCTATAGTCGCCTTAACATAGTGACACAACTTCTATATAATCACATGAACTTTAGATCACAAGAACTTTAGATGAGTGACGTACAAATGCATTTACTGAGAGTAAATTACAGTCGTTACGTAATCTGCTCTTAGGATGACTTGTGATGAGTAAAAGAAGCCTTCCTCATGTCTCTACTTTCTGCATGTGTCTTTCAGCTTTTTCTGTATGTGTCTTTTACAGCTGCATGCATGCAGCTGAGTTCAGTTTAGTTACCACCTGGTCTGCTTCCTTCCTTGTCCTCATGATTCATGCGCTATCTTTGTCATGCAAAATACAGCTACCTGTGCTACATATTTTGCCAGCATGATTGATTTATGGCAAGTCTTGTATTAGTGCTTATTGCACTCAGTGAAATTGTTGGTGTCTTAAAAAACTGAGTCCTAAAAAACCATGTTTAGGTCAACTTCAATAAAATGTTTAGCTTAAATATTGCTGTATGTTTTTTGTAATATTGTCAGTTTTCAAGTTTGTATGCACTGTTGCAGATTGTATGAAAGAGTAAAATTGATGCACAACATTTTAATATGGTGTTTTTCAGATCAATTTTCAAGTCAAGCTAAGAAACATGCATGAGTTGTGTGGGAAAAGTGCCAACAAGAGTACCATAAGGTAAGACAGCTGTTTTTACTGTTAAATTGGATTATCGATTGCCAACCAGTTGCTGTCTTGAACTTTGTACTGCATAGATTATGTAATCTAAGTTGGAATATTGTTTTTATTGCACTTGATTATCTGGTTCTCCTTTTTGCACCAGTGTAGCCCTTTGTTATATTTTATGTGTACTATATTTGCATAGGAGGTTACATCCTAAGTTCTAAATAAAAATATGTCTGAGGGAACAGTGAAATAGGTTTAGCTTAAGAACCTTTCGACAATATAAAATTATGACTTGTGTTGGGGTGAATTGAACTTTTGCATGAGTGACATACTATTTTATGGTGTCATTATGGTTCAGAGTGACATTGCAGTGTCATGCACATACAGCTGCGAGGTGCATATTGGGTGTTTCTTTAAAACTGTTTCCTTGGTTGGCCATTGATTCCAGTTTAATAGTAAACAGAACTGTCTGGTGTTCATGGTGATTCTCTGCTGACTGATACATTTGACACTTCCAGAAGGCGGGATCAAATCCCAGCCGCGGTGGCAGCATTTCGATGGAGGCGAAATGCAAAAACGCCCATGTGCTTGCGTCGTAGTGCACGTTAAAGAACCCCAGGTGGTCAAAATTAATCCGGAGCCCTCCACTACGGCGTGCCTCATAATCGGAACTGGTTTTGGCACATAAAACCCCAAAAAGAAGACATTTCCAGAAGACAATAACAAAATGACGGAATAATCACTTTTTGTTGCTAGCCTGCCTTGTGCTTAGCTATGGATTCGTTATTATTCTATGTTGTCTTTTCACGATAGTCACGTCACTTTGCACTGTCGGCAAAAGTTTGTGACGCATTTTGAAAAGTGGCTCGACACTGCCAGCAGAGAGTCGAATGACTTACATGGATTGGTTAGTTTACTCTATTTGCAAGAGTCCTGCACCAAGCACTAGGGGTATCGCGACACATACTAATGGAGTCATCAGACTCGTCAAGAATGGTTACCTGATTCCTTCAACAGTGGTCATGTGACCCTTTATCTTGAGTTGTCTGACTCACCTAGAATAGTTAACAGACTCCCTCAGCAGTAGTCATGTGACCCTCTATCTTGAGTCGTCTGACTCATCTAGAAGAGTTAACAGACTCCCTCTTGTAACCCTCTTGAGAGGGTCCAGGAGACTACTAGAAAAGAGTGTGCAAGACTACTGCGTGAGGAGTTAAGTAACCACCTTGTATACATCACAGATAGTCTTCGGACTCTCTGGCGAAAGGGAGTTCGGGTGTCTTCCCCAAAGTGTGTCATATATGTGGCGAGTCCAGACTCTTCGAAAAGAGTAAGGGATACTCTTTTTTTTTCTTAGTGTGTTGATCATGTACCGTTCTTCAATTAACCTCTTTGATGCCAACTTCGGCGAGTCAGTATGTACCACTGGGCATGATCTTCTTTTCGGGGAGCCTATTTAACGGAAACTGGGAAAACAACGTGGTAGTTTGTATGCGCCGCTCGCCAATGGCGGAAAGATGTATAATAATTTGCAATATATCCCGTCCTTCGGCTGAATTTAACACACGTCAGATATCTTCTGACATATTTTCCTAATGCACACACACCACATATATATATATATATATATATATATATATTATATATATATATATTGAAGAAGGCACCACGCGCTGACTTTGCGCCGGCGTCACCGCACACTAAGAAAAAAAAAGAGTATCCCTTACTCTTTTCGAAGAGTCTGGACTCGCCACATATATGACACACTTTGGGGGAGACACCCGAACTCCCTTTCGCCAGAGAGTCCGAAGACTATCTGTGATGTATACAAGGTGGTTACTTAACTCCTCACGCAGTAGTCTTGCACACTCTTTTCTAGTAGTCTCCTGGACCCTCTCAAGAGGGTTACAAGAGGGAGTCTGTTAACTCTTCTAGATGAGTCAGACGACTCAAGATAGAGGGTCACATGACTACTGCTGAGGGAGTCTGTTAACTATTCTAGGTGAGTCAGACAACTCAAGATAAAGGGTCACATGACCACTGTTGAAGGAATCAGGTAACCATTCTTGACGAGTCTGATGACTCCATTAGTATGTGTCGCGATACCCCTAGTGCTTGGTGCAGGACTCTTGCAAATAGAGTAAACTAACCAATCCATGTAAGTCATTCGACTCTCTGCTGGCAGTGTCGAGCCACTTTTCAAAATGCGTCACAAACTTTTGCCGACAGTGCAAAGTGACGTGACTATCGTGAAAAGACAACATAGAATAATAACGAATCCATAGCTAAGCACAAGGCAGGCTAGCAACAAAAAGTGATTATTCCGTCATTTTGTTATTGTCTTCTGGAAATGTCTTCTTTTTGGGGTTTTATGTGCCAAAACCAGTTCCGATTATGAGGCACGCCGTAGTGGAGGGCTCCGGATTAATTTTGACCACCTGGGGTTCTTTAACGTGCACTACGACGCAAGCACATGGGCGTTTTTGCATTTCGCCTCCATCGAAATGCTGCCACCGCGGCTGGGATTTGATCCCGCCTTCTGGAAGTGTCAAATGTATCAGTCAGCAGAGAATCACCATGAACACCAGACAGTTCTCTTTACTATTAAACTGGAATCAATGGCCAACCAAGGAAACAGTTTTAAAGAAACACCCAATATGCACCTCGCAGCTGTATGTGCATGACACTGCAATGTCACTCTGAACCATAATGACACCATAAAATAGTATGTCACTCATGCAAAAGTTCAATTCACCCCAACACAAGTCATAATTTTATATTGTCGAAAGGTTCTTAAGCTAAACCTATTTCACTGTTCCCTCAGACATATTTTTATTTAGAACTTAGGATGTAACCTCCTATGCAAATATAGTACACATAAAATATAACAAAGGGCTACACTGGTGCAAAAAGGAGAACCAGATAATCAAGTGCAATAAAAACAATATTCCAACTTAGATTACATAATCTATGCAGTACAAAGTTCAAGACAGCAACTGGTTGGCAATCGATAATCCAATTTAACAGTAAAAACAGCTGTCTTACCTTATGGTACTCTTGTTGGCACTTTTCCCACACAACTCATGCATGTTTCTTAGCTTGACTTGAAAATTGATCTGAAAAACACCATATTAAAAAGTTGTGCATCAATTTTACTCTTTCATACAATCTGCAACAGTGCATACAAACTTGAAAACTGACAATATTACAAAAAACATACAGCAATATTTAAGCTAAACATTTTATTGAAGTTGACCTAAACATGGTTTTTTAGGACTCAGTTTTTTAAGACACCAACAATTTCACTGAGTGCAATAAGCACTAATACAAGACTTGCCATAAATCAATCATGCTGGCAAAATATGTAGCACAGGTAGCTGTATTTTGCATGACAAAGATAGCGCATGAATCATGAGGACAAGGAAGGAAGCAGACCAGGTGGTAACTAAACTGAACTCAGCTGCATGCATGCAGCTGTAAAAGACACATACAGAAAAAGCTGAAAGACACATGCAGAAAGTAGAGACATGAGGAAGGCTTCTTTTACTCATCACAAGTCATCCTAAGAGCAGATTACGTAACGACTGTAATTTACTCTCAGTAAATGCATTTGTACGTCACTCATCTAAAGTTCTTGTGATCTAAAGTTCATGTGATTATATAGAAGTTGTGTCACTATGTTAAGGCGACTATAGCAAGAGACACGTTTTGTTTATTAAATCTTGTGTTCAAGGGAAATGCTACTCAAAATGATTTTCTTTTATTTTTTTGTACGAGAGGTTTGAAAATGAAGCCAATTAGAGGGTTCTTCAAGCTTATTTCATATATGTTATTTTTGTTTAGCTGCTACATTTCTTGAGTTATGTCTTAAACAATGGCAAAACGTATAGTGATCTTTGCGGGCAGTTTCTTCTGTATTAAATTTTCACAAAAAGCATTGTGCTAACTTAGCTCTTTGTAGATGACAAAGTGCCGATATCTATCGAAACATGTAAACTTAGTGGGACTATGCAAGTAAAGCTCAGTACATTTTAATAATTTTTCACACCCCATGCAAATAACTTTGTGCACTTACAATTGTCCGATACTAACGAAAATTTGGCATACATACTCTTCAAGGTATGTATAATGCTAATATCCTACTTGAAATTGCAATATCTTTCAAAATTATTTAAAGTGTCCTGTTTTTTGCATACTTTCAGTAATTTTACATGCTGTTTGGGTAGATATCGGCACTTTGCAGACCGCAAAGTGCCGATATCTACGAGCTGAATAAGATACAGCACAATCATTCTTGTGAAACTGTTATATACATTAAAGTGCCCGCAGATACTTTGCCACTGTGTAGGACATAACTAAAAAAAATATAGCAGCTACACAAAAACCACTGACATACTTAAAATCTGCATATAAAACTATATGCAGCAGGATTTTTTTAAAATCTCTCACGGAAATAATTTTAAAAAGTTGTTTCGAGAAGCATTTCACCTGAATAAGTGGCTGCCAATGTATTCTACCAAAGCGTTAGACAATGCATTCAGGCAGAGCACAGGGAGTTTTAGAAATAGCACACCAAAGCATCTGCCCCAAAGCCCCATGTCCTACTTGCATTTTTTTGTTCTTTCGTGCATTCTGTTATATGCCACCATTTGCCTCCCTTAACACTGAGTGTGCAAAACCTTAAACACCCCATTATTACATTGAATTTTTAGCCTGTAAAGGAATGGTGTGCAAATGGGCGACATCAACTATGTTGACAATACACAAATATTTGTTCTCACATTAATGAAACCAGTCATATAAAATATATCGCAAATTTGGAAATGAATGCAGAAAGAACCTTGCTGATTGTCAAATTAGTGCCACGAACAAGATATTTTGAAGTTTATCATTCTTAGTTTAATTCACTTCCCTCTAGTGCATGGGCTCTCAATGTAGTAGACTAACCCAGGCCTGGAAGGCAATATTTAAATCTGCAATAAAGACATACATCCCGCCACCACATGTCGGTGCTGTGTCATCAGAAGCATGTATCTATAGGCATATAGCCTGTAAAATAATTTTTACATGATCTGTACCATTACTCTTGCATTCATAAATATTGAAAATTAGAAAATATAGTGGTGATTCAAAGCACTGCTGTAAACCATGTTCGAGACATGCAATTCCGATAAGGTGTAACACAACCAATGTGTGCATGAAACCTACAGTACCGTTGGCATTCGTAAGTGTGGAAAGCCTATTTGCCACACTGACGAATGCCAAGGGTATCATGGGTTTCATGTCTCAAACGTTGTCCACCAGTGCCACTGGTATCTTTGCACTGAAAGGAAGTCACATTATTAAGACACTTACGATCGACAGCCAGGTTTTCCTACTATAATACTGTTTTTTTTCCATGCTCCTACGTTCTTTCCTTTTTAAAAAATAATGGGTGCTTGAAATAGGTGCTCAATTTTGCTCTTGAATTTATCCTGCTATGGGGCACTAGTTGAGTTAAAATTATTGAACGTTTTACAGCGCTGCAGATAATAAATGAACAAAACATGATGTAAGTCAGCATTTTAGCCTTACGCATTACAAGAGTTAAGAACCTATCAATTACATACACAAGTACAAAATAACTACGACAAACTGGGCATACATACAGATATAATAGCAGGAGATGTTAAGAATTCCAAGAGAAAGGAAATATTAAAAAGTCGGTACTAAAAACATGTAACTTATAACAGGAGTATTTGCCAAGAATCCTAAAGAGCAAATAGAACATGAAGCCCAGGGAATACTCCATGCCAATATTTGTCCATGGTTCAACAAGTGGGCACAGCTGGCGATGCTGTTTGGATAGATGGCAGCCGAGGTACAGCTGCAAAATAGGTGAAACACATAGAATGGTCACCAAACATTGAATAGTGGGGCACAACAGGTTGCCTTGATCCCTGGCATCCTTTGACATCGACGCGTGGAGTCTGATTATGGCATCCTTTCCAAGAGGCCTGGCTCAAGTGTGTGGCCCAGCTCGGGTAAAATTTCGCAGCAACCTGAAAAACAGAAGCCCACATCTATAAACACCAAAATATTCTTCACCATAGGACAAATCTGAATCTTACCATCTACACATGGCAGATAATGAAACAGACACAGATCACCTGACTGATGGTAAATAAATGTGCAAAAAGTATAAATAAATGTAAGGAACTACTTATAGGATGCAATGCTTGTCATTTTGGCTTGTGTGAATCAATAATTTCACCTTAACGTAATGTCAAGTGTATGTTACTTGGCCCTCCGTATGCCCCATTTCTGTAAGAAGGCTATTGTATGCCAACTGTCCCCCCCCCAACCTAGCCCTCGACCATTTCGGATTTCCTGTTGCAAAATTGGAGGCCCTTCAATATCAGGCAAATTATGATTTTGTAAAATATTTCCAGGTGAAAAATGTTTTTACTGGTGTAAGTTCGATGTGAATTTTGTCCTAAGGCACCGAAAGGCATAGCCAAGATACCGGTTTCTTCAATGTGAGAGCAGAACAAATTTTTCTCTGGAGAATGAAGAGGCCTTACACCTAAATTTGTTTTCCTTGATCATCAGTTTATTATGGGCCGTTAAAAATGGGCAAAATGAACTATTTTTATCTTCAGAGAAATGGCTTCTAGCAAAAGCTGTAAACTAACGTGATCCAAGTGCTCAGGATATGTACTGTGTACGCACAATGGTTTCAGAAATATATATCTCATGCAGAAACACACAAAGATGAGGATAAACTCTCAGAAAACTCAGTTTTGGCGTATGTTTATCCGCAGGTTTAACAATGAGGCGGTCCTAGTAAAAGTATGCCAAATATCCCTTCTGAGAGCACACTGTATTGCTTTCAAATTGGTAAAGCTTTATTAGTGCTAAGCAAGAAAAAAATTGTATAAGTGGTTTCCACTAGTATCAAAATGTGCATCGTGGTTCGTCTAATCCACATAGCCTTTTGGCAGCTAAATCAAATTGCGTGGACTTGAGCATTGCTGCACCGTAGAGGGTAGTGGAATAGTGGAACTACTACTTGAAGGTTAATTCATTGCTGAGTGGCTACAGGCTGCTTCAGTCAAGACACTGCTGGATTGCATGTATTTACCTGCATCTTGCCGTCTGCCATCGGACTGCTTGGCATCATTACTAAGGATGCCAACTCTCTAGTGGAAGCAGTCGGGACAGGGTGGTGGTGGAAGGCAGGAGCAGGAGCCGCCAAGTTCTACCTGCAACAAATTTGCACAAATGTTTCAAGTCCTACCATGTCGTAATTTACAAAAATGCAGCAGTTGTCCATGTAACGTGGTTACTAATACAAATAAAGGTAAACAGTTAGCTCCTACAGCACTAGAACCCCAACAATAACGAAGCCGAAGTTATGTTTATGAAAATGCCAGCAAAGACGAAAAAGAGTGTGCAACCCGAACCTGAGCTCATGCCACCAAGTGGTGTGCTAATCAACTGCAAGCCTGCCATCTTAAAATGTCATTGTATATTTTTTAACCTGCCTTAATTCAAGTTGAGCATCTCTTGACAAAAGTAAATCAAGCTAATTTATTTACTAATTTCTATGGTCATTAAAGCAATAAAGTGCAAGCTGCGAATGAAGCTGGCCAACTGGGTAGTGCTAACAAAGTGCTTCTCTAAATCGTATTCTTGTTTCACTGCCTGTCTTGGCTCTAGCATTAGAATACAGAAAAACTTTCACATTCTTGACATTTCACCCTGCCAATTTTTATTACATAATGCATAATACTTCAGCAAGAGCAATAATGGTTCCTTTTAACGGTAAATTGTGGTAGAACGAGAAATGTCACTGGAGCCAACACGCTGACTGACAACGTGAGACAACACGTTGTCTTATTCTCTTTGTCGAAACATTGGCTCCAGGCAATGATTTTTGTTCTATGACTCTTCATCATTTGAAGTCTCTTGTGTTACTGTGCGTGTACATATGTACTTTCATTGTTGCGTTGATGAAATTGTAATAACAGAGAATTAGTAATCGTACCTGACGAGAAATTTTGGCTTGTTGGTAGACGAGGACAGAGTAACTGCGCAACATTCATACACGGACAAAGGAGGCTTATGTGTCTTGTCTCCTCCAGCCATGTCTCGCCCTTGAATGATTACTCTGTCTCTATGTTAACGTATTACCATTTGCACAATACTAAAATGAATAAGGCAGGAACGAGGACAAAAAAAAATTACAACAAATCGCATGATACTGCTAAGGAGATATGCCAAAGTT